>NW_027189132.1:3316780-3454280 GCF_040958095.1 Procambarus clarkii
AGCAGGCAGCAGATGCGAGGAAGGAGCGCAGGGAGAGAGAAAGGAATCAGGGAGCCACAACCCCGATCCCTACAATCCTAGAGGGGAGTGGGGAACCCTCCTCAAACAGTGCAACAGCCACAGGGAGTGTGGCACCACCCCCACATTCTACCCAACAGACACCCTACCTGCCCCAACCCCTCTCAGCCCCCCACTAAGTACCCACCTAAGGCATCCTTCCCCCACCAACCCTCATCCTCCCACTCACCCTCCTCCTCCCACTCACCCCTCCCCCCAGGACCTCCCTTCTCCCCCATCCCCCAAGCCCTCCCTTCTCCTACATGCCCTCCCGTCTCTCCCACCCACAAGCCCTCCGTTCTCCCCCGCCCCCCTAAGCCCCCCACTCTCCCCCACCCCACCTAAGCCTTCCCCTCTCCACCACTCCCCAAAACCCTCCCCTCTTCCTCACCCACCTCAGCCTTCCCTTTCCCTCCACGCCCCCCAAGCCCTCCCACCTTTACTGCCGCCCCAAACCCCCCCTTCTCCCCCATCCCCCCAAACCTCCTCCTCTCACCCACCTCAACCCTCCCCCTCTCACCCCCCAACCCTCCCCCTCTCACCCACCCCCCCAACCCTCACCCTCTCACCCACCCCCCTACCCTCCCCCTCCCCCCCACCAACCCCAAGCCCTTCCTACTCCACCAGTCTCCCCGTACCAGATCCTCCCAGCTTCCGCTCACCGCAGACCCCACAGGTCCCCCCCAGAGGAGAAGCAGAAGTGAGTCAGTTTCAGGGTAATGTACTCGAACATAGATGGGATCACAAGCAAGGCAAGTGAGCTAAGGAAAAGAGCACAAGAAGTGAACCCAGATGTAATCGGACTCACCGAAACAAAACTCTCTGGAAACATAACGAATGCCGTGTTTCCCCAGGAGTACACAGTAATAAGGAAAGAGAAGGAAGGTAGGGGAGGAGGCTGAGTGGCCCTACTCATGAGAAAGGAATGGAGTTTTAAGGAGATGGCTATCCCGGGCTGTGAGGGTTTCAGAGACTACATAGCAGGCACCATGACAATGGGAGGACCAAGGATAGTAGAAGCAGTAATATATAACCCTCCACCAAATGACAGAAGACCCAGTCAAGAGTACGAAAACAACAACTTGGCAGTTAACACTATAAATGAGAGGGCAGCCTCCGCTGCCTGTAGAAATAGATCCCACCTGCTCATTATGAGGGACTTCAATCACAGAAGGATTGATTGGGAGAACAAGGAACCGCATGGAGGCGAGGATACGTGGAGAGCCAAACTACTGGAGGTGGCGACTAGAAACTTCTTAACCCAGCATGTCAGTGAACCCACAAGGATGAGAGGAAACGACGAACCAGCGAGACTCGACCTGGTCTTCACTCTAAACGACTCCGACATAAGAGAAATCGGTTTTGAGGCCCGAATAAGAATGAGCGACCACAGTGTATTGGTGTTTGAGTACCTGATTGAAGAAGAGTTATTGAACTCGAGGAGGCATACCGAAACCAAAAGGTTAGCATATCGAAAGGGAAACAATGAGGAGATAAGAAAATTCCTGACAGATATAGCATGAGAAACAGAGCTCAGCGAAAAGACGGCCCAAGATATGATGGACTACATCACGCAAAAGTGCAAGAACGCAGCAAACAAGTTTGTCCCAGCCCAAAAGGAAAACAGTGAAATGAAGATGAGAAACCCATGGTTTAATCAGAGATGTAGGCTAGCTAAGCAGCAAAGTAAAAGGGCATTGAGAAACTATAGAAATAACTGGACACTGGAGAGCAGAGAAAGATACCAAAATGCTAGGAATGAATATGTTAGGATGAGAAGAGAGGCAGAAAGACAATACGAAAATGACATCGCAAGCAAGGCAAAGACTCAGCCTAAATTGCTGCATAGCCACATCAGGAGAAAAACAACAGTAAAGGAACAGGTTATGAAATTAAGGATAGGGGCAGAAGAATTCATAACAAACGACAAGGAAGTGTGTGAGGAACTGGATAAGAAATTCCAAGAGGTCTTCACCTAAGAGCAAGGAGAAATCCCAGAGATAAGAGAGGGAATAGCTAACCAGGAACCACTGGAAGAGTTTGAGATTACCAGCGGAGAAGTAAGAAAGTGTTTACTAGATTTGAATGTGACAAAGGCTATAGGCCCAGATGGAATCTCCTCTTGGATACTAAAGGAAGGAGCAGAAGAACTGTGCCTACCACTCTCCATAGTGTATAACAAATCTCTGGCAACAAGGGAACTGCCAGAACTTTGGAAAGCAGCTAACGTAGTCACGATATACAAGAAAGGGGATAGACAGGAGGCACTGAATTACAGGCCAGTGTCCCTAACCTGCATACCATGCAAGCTGATGGAGAAGATTGTGCGAAGAAAGCTAGTGGAGCACCTGGAGCGAAAAAACTTTGTAACACAGCATCAACATGGATTCAGGGATGGCAGGTCCTGCCTCACAGGGTTACTTGAATTCTACGACAAGGCAACAAAAATAAGGCAAGAAAGAGAAGGGTGGGCAGACTGCATATTTTTGGATTGTCAGAAAGCCTTTGATACAGTGTCACACAAGAGGCTAGTGAAAAAGCTGGAGATGCAGGCTGGAATGAAAGGGAAGGTACTCCGTTGGATACAGGTGTACCTAAGCAACGAGTTAGTGTGAGGGGTGAGGTCTCAGATTGGCGAGACGTTACGAGTGGAGTCCCGCAGGGGTCAGTCCTTGGACCTATACTGTTTCTGATATATGTAAATGATCTTCCAGAGGGTATAGAATCGTTTCTCTCAATGTTTGCCGATGATGCAAAAATTATGAGGAGGATTGAAACTGAGGACGATAGTAGGAGGCTACAAGATGACCTAGACAGACTGAGTGAATGGTCCAACAAATGGCTGTTGAAGTTCAACCCGAGTAAATGCAAAGTAATGAAACTAGGTGGTGGAAATAGGAGGCCAAACACAGGATACAGAATAGCAGATGAAGTACTTAATGAAACGAACAGAGAGAAAGATCTAGGAGTTGATATCACACCAAACCTGTCTCCTGAAGCCCACATAAAAAGAATAACGTCTGCGGCATATGCGAGGCTGGCTAACATCAGAACAGCGTTCAGGAACCTGTGTAAGGAATCATTCAGAATCTTGTACACCACATATGTAAGACCAATCCTGGAGTATGCGGCCCCAGCATGGAGCCCGTACCTTGTCAAGCACAAGACGAAGCTGGAAAAAGTCTAAAGGTATGCCACTAGACTAGTCTCTGAACTAAGAGGCATGAGTTACGAGAAAAGGCTGCGGGAAATGCACCTTACGACACTGGAAGACAGAAGAGTAAGGGGAGACATGATCACAACCTACAAAATCCTCAGAGGAATCGACCGGGTAAACAAGGATAAACTATTCAACACTGGTGGGACGCGAACAAGGGGACACATGTGGAAACTGAGTACTCACATGAGCCACAGAGACGTTAGAAGGAACTTTTTCAGTGTCAGAGTAGTTAACGGATGGAATGCATTAGGCAGTGATGTGGTGGAGGCTGACTCCATACACAGTTTTAAATGTAGATATGATAGAGCCCAGTAGGATCAGGAATCTGTACACCAGTTGATTGACAGTTGAGAGGCGGGACCAAAGAGCCAAAGCTCAACCCCCGCAAGCACAAATAGGTGAGTACACACACACACACACACACACACACACACACACACACACACACACACACACACACACACACACACACACACACACACACACACACACACACACACACACACAGATACTCGGACCTATCCTGTTTCTGATATGCGTAAATGATCTCCCATAGGGTATAGACTCATTTCTCTCAATGTTTGCTGACGACGCCAAAATTATGAGAAGGATTAAGACAGAGGAGGACAGCTTGAGACTTCAAGACCTGGACAAGCTGCAGGAATGGTCGAACAAATGGTTGTTAGAGTTTAATCCAAGCAAATGTAATGTGATGAAGATAGGGGTAGGAAGCAGGACACCAGATACAAGGTGAAGTGAGACCGTCGCTCTACCGTCCAGCCCAAGTGGATGGGTAGCTACGAGGAGAGACTACGGGAATTAAACCTCACTTTATTGGAAGACAGAAGAGTTAGGGGGGACATGATCACCACATTCAAGATTCACAAGGGAATCGACAGGGTAGATAAAGATAGGTTATTTAACACAAGGGGCCAACGCACTAGGAGACACAGGTGGAAACTGAGTGCCCAAATGAGCCACAGAGATATTAGAAAGTCCTTTTTTTTTATGTAAGAATGGTTGACAAATGGAATGCATTAGGAAGTGATGTGGTGGAGGCTGACTCCGTACACAGTTTCAAGTGTTGATATGATAGAGCTCAGTAGGCTCAGGAACCTGTACACTAGTTGATTGACGGTTGAGAGGCGGGACCAAAGAGCCAGAGCTCAATCCCTGCAAGCACAACTAGGTGAGTGCAACTAGGTGAGTACACACGCATCAGTTTCTTAACTTACAATATTTGTGATTTACCAATTTAAGTTACTACATAGACTCAATTTCACAATATTGTATAAACTTGAATCTTAAAATTTGTCAATCTGTTTCGTAAAATGATAACTTTGTTAATTATCAATTAATCATTAATTTATTCACTTAAGTATTTTCACATTAATATTAGCTACTGTATAGTCTTTGTTGTTACAATATTCCAGCATTGTTAATGGACTCTATAGCTTTAAGCTAGAACATCTGCGTCTCCAGTCCATATTTGTCTGTTCCAATTGTTTATATTGCGGTAGTGGACCCCATACCCATCCTGTGGGTGGTAGTGGACCCCCATACCCATCTTGTGGGTGGTAGTGGACCCCATACCCATCCTTTGGGGGGTAGTGGACCCCATACCCATCTTGTGGGTGGTAGTGGACACCATACCCATCTTGTGGGTGGTAGTAGACACCATATCCATCATATGGGTGGTAGTGGACCCCATACCCATCTTGTGGGTGGTAGTGGACCCTATACCCATCTTGTTGGTGGTAGTGGACCCCATACCCATCTTGTGGGTGTTGTGAACCCCATACCCATCTTGTGGGTGGTAGTGGACCCCATACCCATCTTGTGGGTGTTGTGAACCCCATACCCATCTTGTGGGTGGTAGTGGACCCCCATACCGATCTTGTCGGTGGTAGTGGACCCCATACCCATCTTGTGGGTGATAGTGGACGCCATACCCATCTTGTGGGTGATAGTGGACCCCATACCCATCTTGTGGGTGATAGTGGACCCTATACCCATCTTGTGGGTGATAGTGGACCCCATACCCATCTTGTGGGTGATAGTGGACCCCATACTCATCTTGTGGGTGTTGTGGACCCCATACCCATCTCGTGGGTGGTAATGTACCCCATACCCATCTTGTGGGTGGTAGTGTACCCCATACCGATCTTGTCGGTGGTAGTGGACCCCATACCCATCTTGTGGGTGATAGTGAACTCCATACCCATCTTGTGGGTGGTTGTAGACCCCCATACCCATCTCGTGGGTGGTAATGGACCCCATACCCATCTTGTGGGTGGTAGTGGACCCCCATACCCATCCTGTGGGTAGTAGTGGACCCCATGCCCATTATATGGGTGGTAGTGAACCCCATACCCATCCTGTGGGTGGTAGTGGACCCCATGCCCATTATGTGGGTGGTAGTGAACCCCATACCCATCTTGTGGGTGATAATGGACCCCATACCCATCTTATGGGTGGTAGTCGACCCCATACCCATCTTGTAGGCGGTGGTAGACCCCATACACATCCTGCGAGTTGTAGTGAACCCCATACCTATCCAAAAGGTGTTAGTGGACCCCATACCTCTCCAAAAGGTAGTAGATGGCCCAATACCTATCCTTTTAGGTGGCATAGTGAATCCCACAAGCATCGTGTGACTTGTTTTGGACCCTATATCCATTCTTTTTTTAGTAGTATTGCTCTATTACTCTCTCATCTATCCTTATCTCAATTATGGTATTTGTGCTTGGGGTTCTACTTCCCCAAATCATCTACGTCCTCTTATTACTCAACACAAAGCTGCTATAACAACAATATCTAACTCTGGCCCCAGACAGCACTCGGAACCCTTACTCAAATCTTTGAACATGTTAGATATTAAGTCACTGCACATCCTCTCATGTGTAATCTATATATTTAGGACACAAAACTGTAATGTCAATCCTGACCTTAACAGTTTCCTAAAAGGGTGTAACAAAACCCATGGGCACCACACCAGAAACAAATTCCTATTTGATATTTCAAGAGCGCGCCTTAAACAAACTAAAAAAGCTCTACAAATCAAGGGACCCAGAATGTGGAATGATCTCCCCAATCATGTCAAAGGCTGTTCCTCTCTCAACCAGTTTAAGAGAAAAACTAAGTACTACTCCTAATAAACTCCATGTAACCTACCTTACCCCCTAAATGTCAACCTATGTCTTGCGATTTTCAAACAATACTCTTTGGTGACCAAGTTGTATAACTGCTGATTTCTGCCATGTTCCCCCCTCCCCCAACCCCTTTTTTCCCTTATTTCAAAACAATTTATACCTTAATCTCAGTTAGTATTAATCTTTAGTCTAAGTTTTTTTATCTCCACACCTTGCCCGAAACGCTGTGTGAATTAGTGAATTTAGGTATTATATGTACTATCTCTATCTATTAATGCAACATTATGTTTGTAACTCATCTTCTATGTATGTATTTTTACCTGAATAAACATTTTGATTTGGATTTCGATTTTGATTTGATTTTAGTGTACCTCATAAACATTCAAATGTAACTTCGTTTTCTGTTGACTTTCCTACAATTCATTCTCTTTTTTCTTCTCAAAGATTTTCAAAGCATTATTTTATATAATGTTGATTTGGGATGCAAATAACTATTTATCTATTTATTTACTAGCTGTACCCGGTCACGCGTTGCTGTGGCTCAGCAACGCCACAGCAACATTCCCCTTTCCCCTAGTCCTCCTCAGCATTCTCCCTTCCCCGTTCCCTCTTCCTCCCAACTATTCCCCACTTCCCCGTCCCCATGTCCTCCCAACCAATCCAATTCTCCTTTCCTCTTGTCCTCCCCACCATTCCCACACTCCACCGTCCCCTCGTCCTCTCCACGATAACCCACTCCACAGTCCCATCGTCTCCCACTCCGCCATCCCCTTGCCCTCCCTACCATTCCCCCCTCCCCTGTCCCCTCTCCCTCCCCACCATCCCCGATCTCCCCCATCCCCTCGTCCTCTCCAGCATTACCTCCCACCCCAATCCCCTCATTCACCCAATCATCACCCACTCCCTTCGCCTCGTCCTCTACACTTCCTCGTCCGATGCATTCCCAAATGATCTGATCTGATTTTCTTATCATCAGAAAATTGGGACCATCAAATGATCTGATGTTCACATCACTGAAAAATAAGAAGAACAGTTAAAACAATGAAATGAAAACCAATGAAAAAAATAAAAAAATAAACTATACTCACGAAATGAACGGAACGGTAAACAACACAGCTCAACTCCAACGCAATGTCACTCAAAATAATTAAATCAAAATGAAAATAACTCGAAATCTTTGCAAATTCAATTTATCACTGCAATCGGAAACACTGAAATGGAATTGTAACATATTTAGTATTGCGAATGTTGCTGTTGTGAGCAATAGATGGCACTGCTTTAAAAAAAACATGATTTTACCTGTCACAGGTGTGGCATCTATACTTATACTCACGAAATGAACAGTATGGTAAAAAAAACACAGCTCAATTCCAGTGCAATGGTACACAAAATAATTAAATCAAAATGAAAATAAATCGAAATCTATGAAAATTCAAGTTATCTATGCAATTGGAAATATTGAAATAAAATTGTAACATATGTAGTATTGCAAATGTTGCTCTGACGTGCAAATTTAAAAAAAAATGTTTTTACCTGTCACAGATGTGCCATCTATATAGTAGGTATATAAAGACATGCGCATAATCGTTGTGTCAAAATTTCAAAGCAGTCGGTGAAGAACTTACGGTGATTACAGCGTGTGTTGCTCTTATGTCCAACAGATGGTACTATTTTTCAAAAATAGCATGTTTTTCCTTTCACATGTGAGGCATGTATATAGTATGTATATAAAAACACTCGCCTCTTCGAATGCAACATTGTGTCAAAATTTCAATGCAATCGGTAATGAGGTTTCAAAGATTTCCTTCACATAAAAAAACACATGAAAAACACAGTCTTTCAAAAAAGCATGTTTTTCCCCGTCACAGACGTGACACCTATACAGTTTGTATATAAAAATCTGCTCGGATGCGAATGGAACGTTATGTAAAAATTTCAAACCAATCAGTGAAGAACTTTCGGATATTAGCGATTTTGAACAAACATTTCCATTTTTATTTACATAGATTTATACATTTATTTGTTTATTTATGTACTAGCAGTACCCGGCCACGCGTTGCTGTGGCTCAGAAACGCATGTGCGTTGCTGAGCCACAGCAACCTTCCCTGTCCTCCCCACCATTTCCCCCTCTCCCATCTCCTCGGCCTTCCAACCATTCCCCACTCCACTGTCCCCTGGTCCTCCCCACCATTCCCATCTCCCCGCCATCTGCACCACCCTCTTCACCACCATCTTCACCACCATCTTCACCACTATCTTCACCACCATCTTCACCACTATCTTCACCACCATCTTCACCACCACCTTCACAGCCCTACTTCCAGTATTCCTAAATTTTAAAACCATTTCCCTTCCCTCTATCACTGATGGGTCTTAAGTCTTCTGGACAGAGCTCTCCTTCTCGCACTATATTACTGCTCCACAACTATATATATATAAATAAAAATGTAAATGTTCGTTTGTTCAAAATAGCTAATTTCCGAAAGTTCTTCACCGATTGCTCTGAAATTTTCACACAACGTTCCATTCGCATCCGAGCAGAATTTTAAATACATACTATATAAATATCACTTCAGTGACAGAAAAAAACATGCTTTTCCTGAAAAACTGTGATTGTCATGTGTTTTTCATGTGAGGGAAATCTTCGAAACCTCTTTACCGATTGCTTTGAAATTTTGACACAACGTTGCATTGAAATAGGCGCATGTTTTTATATACCTACTATATATATGACTCACCTTGGACAGGAAAAAACATGCTTTTTGTGAAAAATGCCACCATCTGATGGACGTAAGAGCAACAAACGCTGTAATCTCCGAAAGCTCATCACCAATTGCTTTGAAATTTTGACACAACGTTCCTTTCGAATTCGCGTGTGTTTTGATGTACCTACGATATATATGCCACACCTGTGACAGGTAAAAACATGCTTTGCTTGAAAAACGGCGTCATCTGTTGCACGTAATAGCAATACAAGTTGTATAAAATATGTTTTGATTCCATTTCAATGTTTCCGATTGCATTGATAAATAGAATTTTCATAGATATCGATTTATTTTCATTTTGATTTAATTATTTTGTGTGACATTGCATTGGAATTGAGCTGTGTTGTTTATCATACTTTTCATTTCGTGAGTATAGTATATTTGTTATTTTTCATTTCGTTTTTTTTAACTGTTCTTATTTTTCATTGCTATTGGCGGAGGAATTGAGCTGTGTCAATTGATCTGCATTTTAATTGAAATATTTTTTTAGTATTTTTTTGTTTTGTTTTTAAAAACAAGAAAATGGACAACGCGTATATTTCACTGCTGCAAATGTGCAACAAATAGCTATGAATCCACCGGCTACAATGTTAACTGCTTTCTTAACGTTATGTCAAAATGACCCGTTTGCGAAAACACTGCTGTATTCGGAAGTGCCTCTATATTACATATGGAATGCGAGCAGAAAATCATTTGAACGACGCAGAAGAGGAGAGCAGGTCGATGGACAACCTGGTATATTCAAATAAACTATGATAGGCACACTGTACACCGTGTATCCCAATCATGATAAATGCTTCTTTATTCGCATGCTGTTGGTAAATGTGCTCGGTCCAACGTCTTTCCAGCAACTGAGATTTTTCAATGGCGTTACACATGCCACTTTCCGTAGTGCATGTCAAACTCTGTATTTATTGGAGAACGACAGACACTGGGATGTATGCATTAATAATGCATCAAACACGTCACTTCCAAATTAAATTCATGTATTGTTTGCAATCATATTGACCGCCTGTTTTCCTTCATCTCAAACAGAGTTATGGGAGAAATATAAATAGCACTTAGCTTAAAATATTGTCCGTCGAATACGCAAGGAAAATTCAAATATGAACATGGATTTCACAGCAGAAATCTACAGCGAAGCATTGATAATGATTAAGGATTTGTGCTTACAAATTGCGAACAAAGTTCTCAGCCAATTGGGAATGCCGTCACCGAATCGATCTGCTGCTGTTTCGTTCGATGTAGAATTGCGTCGTGAACAAAATTACAGCACGGGTGATCGGTTGTTGTATGTGCAATCAAATATCCCTAATCTAACGTTTGAGCAAAAAGGCATTTACGATCATATAATTCAAATTTTCAATAACGGGCTTGGAGAAATCTTATTCTTCTTAGACGTGCCAGTCTGTGACAGTAAAAAGCATGCTTTTTTCTGAAAAACTGTGTTTTTCATGTTTTTCATGTGAGGAAAATCTTCAAAACCTCATTACCGATTGCTTTGAAATTTTAACACAACGTTGCATTTGAATAAACACGTCTTTTTATATACCTACTATATTCATGCCTCACCTGTGACAGGGAAAAAAACATGCTAGTTTTGAAAAACCAGGAGATCCAGCCAGAACACGCCAAAAAAAAAAATCTATCAACAATCCCGTGACCCAAGGGGATATGTGCACCAGGTGTCGTACAATCGGACCGTTGAAAAGGGATGCCAAAAGGCAGTAGCAAAACCAAAACGCGAAAACAAGATGTGAACAGGCGGCTCCCAGGCGGAGGAGGTGTCCAGACGTCCGCTCGGCCTCGAGGTTGAACCAGGAGTCGTGTGGGGCATGGTGGGAAGGAAGAGGGGATGGTGGAGTGGCTAGCAACCTAAAATAAACTATACTCACAGAATGAACAGTATGGTAAACAACACAGCTGAATTCCAACACAATGTCATACAAAATAATTAAAAAAAAAATCGAAATCTATATAAATAAAATTTATCAATGCAATCAGAAACATTGAAATGGAATTGTAAGATATTTAGTATTGCGAATGTTGCTTGTACATGCAACAGATAACGCTGTTTAAAAAAAAAAATGTTTTTACCTGTCACAGGTGTGGCATCTATATAGTAGGTGTATAGAGACACACGTGTATTCAAAGGATCGTTGTGTCAAAATTTCAAAGCAATCGGTGAAGAACTTTCGGAGAATACACGGTGTGTTGCTCTTACATTCAACAGATGGCGCTGTTTATCAAAAAAGTATGTTTTTTCCTGTCAAATGTGAGACATGTATATACTAGGTATATAAAAACATTCGCCTATTCGAATGCAACGTTGTGTCAAAATTTCAAAGCAGTCGATAAAGAGGTTTCGAAGATTTCCCCTCACGTGAAAACACAGTAATCCAAAAAAGCATGTGCTTTCCCGTCACAGACGTGACATCTATATAGAATGTATATAAAAACGTGCTCGGATGCGAATGGAACGTTGTGCGAAAATTTCAAAGAATTTCGGTGGAAGAACTTTCGGAGATTAGCGATTTTGAACAAACGAACATTTCCATTTTTATTTATATAGATATATATATAGTTGTGGAGCAGTAATATAGTGCGAGGAGGAGAGCTCTGTCCAGAAGACTTAAGAGCCATCAGTGATAAAGGGAAGGGAAATGGTTTTAAAATTTAGGAATACTGGAAGTAGGGCTGTGAAGGTGGTGGTGGTGAAGATGGTGGTGAAGGTGGTGGTGAAGGTGGTGGTGAAGGTGGTGGTGAAGATGGTGGTGAAGACGGTGGTGCAGAGGGTAGTGCAGATGGTGGGGAGATGGGAATGGTGGGGAGGACGAGGGGACAGTGGAGTGGGGAATGGTTGGGAGGCCGAGGAGATGGGTGATTGGGAAATGGTGGGGAGAACTCGGAAGGTTACTGTGGCTCAGCAACGCACATGCGTTTCTGAGCCACAGCAACGTGTGGTTGGGTACTGCTAGTAAATCTATACAAATAAAAATGGAAATGTTCGTTTGTTCAAAATCGCTAATCTCCGAAAGTTCTTTCACCGAAATTCTTTTAAATTTTCACACAACGTTCCATTGGCATCCGAGCACGTTTTTATGTACATGCTATATAGATGTCATGTCTGTGACGGGGAAGCACATGCTTTTTTGGAATACTGTGTTTTTCATGAGGGGAAATCTTCGAAACCTCTTTACCGAGTGCTTTGAAATTTTGACACAACGTTGCATTCGAATTGGCGAATCTTTTTTTATATATACTATATTCATGCCTCACATTTGACAGGAAAAAACATATTTTTTTTTTTTAAACAGCGCCATCTGTTGAATGTGAGAGCAACACACGATGTAATCTTCGAAAGTTTTTCACCGATTGCTTTGAAATTTAGACACAACGATCCATTCGAATGCACGGGTGTTTTTATATACCTACTATATAGATACCAAACCCATGACAGGTAAAAACATGTTTTTTTTAAACAGCGCCATCTGTTGCTTGTAGAAGCAACATTCGCAATACTAAATATGTTACAATTCCATTTCAATGTTTCCGATTGCATTGATAAATTTTATTTTTAAAGATTTTGATTTATTTTATTATTTTTTTATTATTTTGTGTGATATTGTGTTGGAATTCAGCTCTGTTGTTTACCATACCATTCATTTTGTAAGTATAAGTATAGATGCCACACCTGTTACAGGTAAAACTATGTTTTTCTTGAAAAGCAGCACCATCTGCTGCATGTAAGAGCAACACACATGCTATACTAAATATGTTTCAATTCCATTTCAATGTTTCTGATTTCAGTGATTAATTGAATTTTCATAGGTTTTAATTTATTTTCATTTTGATATAATTATTTTGTTTGAATTCTGTTGGAATTGAGCTGTGTTGTTTACCATATCGTTCATTTCGTGAGTATAGTTTATTTTAGGCTGCTAGCCACTCCACCATCCTCTCTTCCTTCCCACCGTGCCCCATACCCCCAGTCCCTTTATCCTCCCCACCATTCTCCTTTCCCCCCATCCCCTCGTCCCCACCATCCCAAACTCCCCCTTCCCCACCATTACCCCCTCGTCCTCCCCACCATCTCCCACTTCTGTCCACTCATCATCCCCACCATTCCCAACTCCCTCGTCCGATGCCTTCCCAAATGGCCTGATATTCCTATCACTGAAATATAAGAAAAACAGTTAAAAAATGAAATGAAAATATCAAAAAATATATAAATAAACTACACTCACGAAATGAACGGTATGGTAAGCAACACAGCTCAATTCCAATACAATTCCCACAAAATAATTAAATCAAGATGAAAAAATTCAAATCTAGGAAAATTCAATTTATCAATGCAATCAGAAACATTGAAATGGATTTAAAGGTATCTAGTATAGTATGTGTGTTGCTCTTACATGCAACAGATGGCACTTTTTTTCAAGAAAAAGCATAGTTTTACCTGTCACAGGTTTGGTATATATACTTATATTTACGAAATTAACGGTATTATAAACAACACAGCTCAATTCCAAATCAATATCACACAAAATAATTCAAGAAAAAATTTAATAAATCGAAGTCTATGAAAATAAAATTTATTAATGCAATCGGAAACATTGAAGTGGAATTCGTGACATATTCAGTAAAGTGTGCGTGTTGCTATTATGTGCAACAGATGGCGCTGTTTCTCAAAAACGCATGTTTACTGCCTGTCACAGTGGTGGCATCTATATAGTAGGTATATAAAACCCCGCTCCTATTCGAACGCAACGTTGTGTCAAAATTTCGAAGCAATTGGTGAAGAACTTTCAAAGATTACAGCGTGTGTTGCTCTTACATCCAACAGATGACGAGTTTTTTCTAAAAAGCATGTTTTTTCCTGTCACAGGTGAGGCATGAATATAGTAAATATATAAAAAGACGTGCTTATTCGAATGCAACTTTGTGTCAAAATTTCAAAGCAATCAGAAAAGAGGTTTCGAAAATTTTCCTCACATGAAAAACACAGTTTTTCCAAAAAAGCATGCTTTTTACCGTCACAGATGTGACATCTATGTAGTATATATATATAAACCTGGCCGGATGCGAATGGAACGTTGTGTGAAAATTTCAAAGCAATCGGTGAAGAACTTTAGGAGATTAGCGATTTTGAAGAAACGAACATTTCCATTTATCTTATATAGATATATATACAGGAAGGTACATTGGGATTGTAAGGATACATAGCATAGTGATTACATTCTTGTGGCACTAGTAAGTGCAGCATTTCGGACAGGTCCTTAATCTTACAGAAAATTTTAAGTAGGTAAACACTAGCAAAATTTGTAAATTGATAACAGGTACATTGCAAGACAAAAATGAGATGATAGAGATTTGAATGTATATTAAAGCACATAGGTAGCTCAGATGGATTGCATTGACAGTTTGAATAATAATTTAACAAAGATTAATAGGCACAATACTGCATATTGCTAGCACATATAAGAAGACAGCAATGATCACAATGGTAAAGTTGATTGGATTAATTATAAAGATTGGGAGATTGGGTAACACTAGATACAGAACAATTTTAAATCACAGAGTAGGAAACTATGAAGATGAAATTTGGTACTTAATTATAATAATTAAGTAGTAATAATTTACCTAATAAATAATAATAAACTAATAGTGCTTATTATAATTATAAATCCCATATACCCATCCTATGGGCAGTAGTGGACCCAAAATACTCATCCTGATGGTGGTAGAGGACCCCCTTGCTCATTACCCCATTACCTGTGGGCGGTAATGGACCCCATACCCATCCTGTGGGTGATATTGGACCCAATGCCCATCCTGTGGGCGGTATTTGACCCCATATCAATCCTGTGGGTGGTAGTGACCCCATACCCATCCCGGGGGGGTAGTAGTGCCCCCACCCCATACCCATCCTGTGAGTGGTTGTTGACCCAATATCCATCATGTGGGCGGTAGTGGACCTCATACCCATCTTGTAGGCGGTAGTGGACCCCATACTCATTTTGTGGGCGGTAGTGGCGCATATACCCATCCTGTGGATGGCCATGACCCACATACCTACCCTGTGGGCGGAAGTCGACCCCCCATACCTATCCCGTGGAAGATAGTGGTCCCCAAAGCCATCCTGTCGGCGGTAGTGAACCTTCCTGAGGACGATAGTGGTCCCCAAACACATCCTGTGGGCGGTAGTGGACCCCATACTTATCCTATGGGCGGTACTTGACCCCATTAGCATATTGTGGGGTGTAATGAACCCATGCCCAACCTGTGGGCGGTACTGGGCCCTATACTCATCCTGTATGTGACAGTGGAGGCCATACCCATCCTTTGGGCGTTAGTGGACACCATACTTATCGTGTGTGCGGCAGTGGGAACCATGCCCATCCTGTGGGCGGTAATGTACCCAATACCCACCCTAAGGGCGATAATTTACCCCATATGTGTCCTATGGGTGGTAGTTAACCCCATACCCATCCTGTGGGCTGTAGTAGACGATATACTCATAATGTCGGCAGTAGTTAAGCATATACCCATTCCGTGGACAGTACTGGACCCTATTTTCACGCTGCGGGCGGCAATGGAGGCCATACCCATCCTGTGGGTGGTAGTAGACAAAATTTTCATCCTGTGGGTAATTGTGGACCCCATACCCATCCTGTGGGCGGTATAGTAGATGCCACACACATCCTTTGGGTGGAAGTGGAACATATACCCATCCAGTGGGCAGTAGTGCACCCCATGGATATCCTGTGGATGATAGTGGTCCCTATACCCATCTTATGGGCAGTTGATGGGCCCAGACCCATCCTACAAGTGGTATGGACCCCTTACCCACCTAACAGGTGGAATTGGACCCTATACCCATCCTACAGTTGGTAGTTGACACTATACCATCCTGTTTGCAGCAGTTTACTCCGTAGACATTTCAACGTAATATCGTTTTCTGTTGACGTACCAACAATACAATCTTTATAGCACAAACTACTGTATATAATTTTTTTTTGTGAAGCACTTTTATTTTATGTAATAAATTATAGTGCTTATTATAATTTACTAAGAACAACTAATATTTCTCAAAACAAAACTACGAACCTTCAATAGGAGGTAGCTGCTCTGTATTATGCTGTCTACGGCGATGGACGGGTACTGTGAGAAGTAAACTGGTACGTGAGGAAGAGTTTGGGCCTTGAAAAAAAATTAACTGGGAATATACCACATATATACTATTTCATAAGCAAAATATTGACTATAAGCAATAAGTCATATATGTGAGTCTTGTGCGAGAGCAGTTGTATGATCCCACGAAAAACGAGTCTACCCCCTGTGAGAGGTATTCAGCAAACCAGACCCAACTGAGAGGTCATGGGAAATATAGACATGTGAGTAAATATTAGATGCTTGGCTAATATTGATGAATAGTTTAGAAGCATGGGCAGAGAATAAATATGTAAATAAATGACGTGACATGAGATGTCGAGACTCTGCAGACAAGATGTGAGGCTAGAGAGGCACACACACATCGGTCACTCCACAGTGGTGCGACACCACCTTGAAATGTTAAAACCTGTCACTCACACCGAGATGACAGTTTGACTCTTCACAATCTCAATAGATCCCAGCACAGAGGAAGCACGTCGCAAGATATACTCTGGTTGATCCATCAGAGATTGGGTGATTACTTATCCCTAAAATATTACAAAAAGAGATATGGGCCCGTTTTACATTCGATTACTCCTTAATACACTGACATTCATTCTCCCCGACGATGATATAGGTGGCCTCAGACGATAAGCAGGCTGTTGCTACTCTGGTGGTGAGTTATGCTGATAAGAATATCTCCTTCGTCAGCGTGGGAGCCCGACCTTGAATCCGCACAAAGTCGATTTACTACCACCTCAAGCTGCATCAGATGAATTTCTACACTTCCGGATGCCCATTTTTCCTTCCACGTCACAGGAGTAACTTGATTTCACCACACGAGCTGGCCAGTCAGCAGACACCGACCATAATGACCTCCAGCATAGTCCTGAAACTTCCACATTAATTATTGTCCGTCATGACTCCTGGGTCACTTTGGACCCCCTCTCCTACACCCACCCACTCTCCTACACACATACACACACATCGCATGACGGGTTTGACTTGGCATGTGCGAGCACGCTCTGTCCTGGGCGAGAAACTACACTCTCCCCTCGACTCCGATTATACGAACTATCACGAGTTTCAACACCATCCAGTCTTTAACATTGCTCTTAGATCTCTTCACAGCGATTGTCGATAATGATTCTTCACTGCTACATAGGCAATCACTTGCTCTAAGACACATGTACTCGTCACTCGTCACTAAGTCACGTGTACTCGCTAGGTGAGTACACGTGACACTAATTCTGACCACAGTTACTTATTATATTAGGATCCCGTGAGTACACCGCTGGCTCTTGCCAGAAAACTGAGGCTTCCCTCTCACATCGGTTTAGCTCAATAAAATCACATGTGTCTTTTCCAGGTCTTTCACACTGCTAGTATTGTCTCTTCAGGAACACCGAGTGGTCACGGCTTATCCACGAACCGTTGTTTGCGACGTAATTTGCAGTAATCCTTAATATAATCCAATCACACCAAAAAGTCTATCAGTGATACGGGTCTGACTGATTTAACAGTTACAGAAGAGCACTTTTACCCCAGCCTTAGGTGAGAATTAGCTGACCCTGAGCTCTGGTGTGGCAGCGTCCTCTCTTCTTGAAATCTGGAGTCTGAATGACGCCTTGAGGCATGACGCCCACATGCTCTCCAGGATTCCGTGATAGCGTCTCCTGTTGACCAATGGCAGAAGCTAGGCATTCCCGCCTTTTCTGTAAACGTATCTGATTGGCACGCGCACCTATTCCTCTGCCAGAGTCGTTGTTTGGTTTCCACATCATCCAGCGAAAAGCGAAATTGTCTCAGAAGGGGGAAAAGAGGGATTGTGGTTAGAACCTAATGGTTTTGAGGAGAAAGGGCCCATCTCTGCCCCAGGTCAAACCTGATGACCTCTTTAGACTCTTCAGACCAAACTTGACACACAGTGGATGACAAATAACGAAGTTGTGCCATGCAAGCACACATACAAGCAACCATAAACAATAAGAGCAGGCATAAATTTATGCCATTAGGAAGCATATCCTCACAAGGTAACTCAAAATATAATTTGTGTTTTTTAAAATTAAAAATAAAATTAAAATTCCCTAGTATATTGTGACGGGAAAGTGTAGGAGTGTAGATGTTCAGCAGTCCTCCTAATGGCTGGTGTCAATGCCTGTCACATTTACAAAAAAAAAGAGACTGCTTGGCTTTTGTCTGTGGTAGAGTAAGGGAAGACACGCAAAACACATAGTATGAACAATGAAACTTTAATTAACTGGAAAGCAAATCTAAAAACAAAGACAATCCCTTGGCTATGTACAATGTAAACAAACAAGTCATAAAAATTAAGAACAGGGATAAATTACTCTAGGAATAATATAAAGACAAAATGACATAAACAGGTGCTGAGAATATAGCGCTAGCTGGGAACCTCCACCAATAAACAGGACGTGTATCAGTTGGCTGTTCACAGCTTGAGAGCACAAGGATATTCTGACTTCAATGGCTGGTTCAAGCCCAGACATCGACTTAGGTAGAGGGCGCTGAGGTGCAGGTGTGCAGACGGTGGGTCACCAATCAGAAGCAGGCAGGCTGGAATGGTAGATTGCTGGTTGACGACGGGCGAGCTGGCATGGAGGGAGTGTGGAGTGGGGGTTTAGGGGTACGTTTTGCCTCCTCGTCAAAACGTTTTGTGCTACTGGTAGACGTATCTTGAAGGTAGCATCGTATTCTTGTATATGTGTAAGTAACTTTATGTAGGGAAGAGCAGGCTCAATCTCTCTTGAAAGAGATTATCGTCACAATATATAAAAAATCTGAATTTTAAAAGACTTACACTGACAATTTTGAGTAAAATGGGGTCAATGATTTGTGTCAATGATTGTTCCACAAGTAGATAGGGCAGATACTGCACGATTTTCTTGCAACTGCTAATGATTATTGGCTGGCCATATCCTAAACTTAGGGAAGTTTCTGTGAACTCACCCGCCAAACAGATGAGAAAAATAGTACAGAACCCTTCATAAAAAAAATTACTACAGGTCCTTTGCTATTTGTATAAAATTATTCACAAACAAAATATTAACACTTGTTACTAAGTGTATTTCATATATGGTGACAAATAAAAATGCTAAAAAACTTGTAATATAATGAACGAAAAGATTTAAATATCTATTCCTGTTTCTGGTTATGACAAAACCTGATGCAAAACCTTTTCTATAGTCAGTTAAGAAACTTTAGAAAAATAAATTATTGTGAGACAATGAATGCATCTTTTTTAAGTGAAAGGGAAAGTTAGCGCAATGTTTATTAATTATCTAATATTATGTAGTGTATATTATGTTGACTAGTATACACTTCTTAAGTTCCTACCTAGAATATGAATCTGTCTTTGCATTTTTCCTATTCAACGCATAAAAGTGTTTTACAATACATCTCCCATACTTTTGTATGGGAGATGAAGGAATGCAAAGGTTATAACCCTGGAAAAACAAAACGCAACTGTGCCTATTTTCCGCTTGTTACAACTTGTAATAAAATTGTTACATCTTGCCTTAACGTGTTTATGACGTATTAGAACGTTGTTACAACTTGCTATATTGGTTGTTATAACTGGTTAGGAGGTGTTAAAACTTGTTCGAACGTTGTGCCAACGTCGTAGTTTCGGTGTGTGTTTGGCGGGAAGGGAATTACCATGGGGTGCACCTTGGAATAATTATTCACACTCTTACCTCCATCATCTCTCTCTGCTTCCCTATGCAAACGATGAGTCACAATAACGTGGCTGAAGATATAATGACCAAACGAAACAACAGTAAATGAAGAAACGACGACTTTTCGTTTCGTCCTGAAGTGTGGTTTGGTCATCATATCTTCCTTCCTCTCTTTTCCTTTCTTTATCTGCCTCTTCCTGTCTTTGTCTCTCTTCCTCGAGCTGCCCTGCTGGAGAAAGTGCTTATGAGATTCATTCCCTGTAAACACACACCGCCCAGAGGAATGTTTGTAAATGCGAATTTAATTGTTAATAATTATTCTTTCCCCTGCCTACAATCTGATCCAGATGTTAGGTCAGGTTAGGTAAGAAAACCTTTAGTTGAATACCTTTCGAGACATCTAACGGGTGAATTGCAGCGTGGAAACTGAACAATAACAAACAAGGAAAAGAGAAACTAGAGGAATCACCTTAACACTAGTGCTTGGCTTGCAATGGCGGGAGGGGCAGTGGTGGTGCTCGGGTGGGCGGCAGGTGTAAGGTGATGGATGGCAGACTGCTCTATTGCAGGGTCACTGAGACGTCCGCCGTTAGTAAACTAACTGTAAACCCGGAGACGAATATCTTGGCTAGGAGACATTGGAACTCTGTGGGGACTTCTTTTTAAGCCTATGGCCTTAGAAAACTGTGGAGATTAAATTATAAGTCTACTGCAAGAGTTTGGAATAAAGTCTATGAGCTAGGAAATTTACATTCAAATCTATGGCCAAAGTAGTTTACATTCGATGGCCTAGGAAATTAATTTAAGTCTACAGAGTATGGCCTAAAAACTCTATTTAAGTCTTGACCCTAAGATCTCCATTTAAGTCTACGGGCTGGGAAGTTTCCCTTTAACGGTATGAGAATGTTATATATAAATCTGCAGGAACTTCATACCACATATCTCTTCCCGTAAAATAAAAACGGGTCCCCTACGTCGCACCATTTAAATTTTGCAGGAAAAGTCTACTGGAAGAAAATTTACATTGAAATCAATAGGTAGTTTACACTAAGGGCTGATAATTTCAAACTTCATCTTACACCAAAATTTGAAAATGCCAAGTCTATGTAATACCATTTAAAAAAAACATAGGAAACGTCTGCTGAAAAAAATACATCTAAGTCTATGGGAATTTTTTCTTGACAAAGAATAGGAATTTCACGCCTTATCTCGCCCAAAATTTTTTTAAATGCACCACCATAGTCATACTGTCTTGCCTATGTACAGAGATTGTTGGGGCTGCCATTCCCAAAGTGAGCGTGGAAAGACATAGATGACATTCGTCTCGTTCTAAATATTTTCTTTTGATTTGGAAGAGTTCTTCATGAACAAATTTGCTGAATTCAGTAACATTTACACGAAACAATGCCAATATATAAAAATTCATGAAAATGTTAAAAAGAAATAATAATAATAATTAAATTAAAAATAATTGCAATATAAATAATGATAATAATTAAATTAATAGTAATAATAATAATTAAAAATATTGAAACTAATTAAAATTAAATAGAAATCATAATATGTAAAACACAATTAATACATATGTAAGCAAATAACATAAAACATTACCCAAGATATTTATATAATACTGGTTTTGTTTGTTGCCACAGATCACAACTGCTTCACCAAGCCTGGTACAAACACCTCCTATGGATATTTGATTGAGTGTAATTGTACCCACGGTGAAGGGTCCAAACTGCACTTAACCAAACAGAATACAAGTAAGTCTGTCTGTCACGGTAGAGTGTCCAAGCTGCACTTAACCAAACAGAATACAAGTAAGTTTGTCTGTCACTTTAGAGGGTCCAAGCTGCACCTAACCAACCTAACCAAACAGAATACAAGTAAGTCTTTCTGTCAAGGTAGAGGGTCCAAGCTGCACCTAACCAAAGAGAATACAAGTCTGTCTGTCACAGTAGAGGATCCAAGCAGCACTTAACAAAACAGAATACAAGTAAGTCTGTCTGTCACGGTAGAGGGTCCAAGCTGCACCTAACCAAACAGGATACAAGTAAGTCTGTCTGTCACGGTAAAGGGTCCAAGCTGCACCTAACCAAACAGGATACAGGATAACTCTGTCGACTACCCTGTATCCTGTTTCTGTCGGCCGTGATGAAGGGTCCATATGCACTTACAAACAATACATTAAAAAATATTGTAAATGAATGTCTGTTTAGTACATTTATATAGTTCACTGTAAACATATGTTTACAGTGAACTATTTATCTTAAAGAAAGTGTTAAAACAATAACATGAATGTCTGACAATGAGAATACAGTTTAAAGGATTAATTTAAACTGGATCAATATAAACTGGATCTTTTTCGGATCAATATAAATTCAAATCAATTCAATGGCTTTATAAAAAAAAGAATTTACACCCTCGGCAGTCTCCATGTATATGATTCTAAGGCAAACCCGGATCAAAATCACTCCCAACACAGTTCATGCAACATAGATCTGACTTCCATAGAACTCAACATTCCTGGCAGTAAGGCGTCTCTTTGTCACAGCAGTTCCTTCAAAATTACAATTATCCAGCTGTGAGTCTCACTGCTTTCTCTGTTGACAAGTTGTTTTATTGTATACAGTATACCTGCTGCACCATGATATATGTCTCACTTATTCTTAAGTTGTATTACCTGACAACTAAGTTTGTTCTTCTGGGATAGTTGGAGTGGCCAGAGACTATAATAAATAAAACGGAATTGATTGAGTTTGTAATAAAAATGTAATAGAAAGGAATTGATTGAGTTTGCTGGATGTGCGACTCCCTTCAGAGAAAAAGATACCATTCGTTTGTGAACAATTTCTTCAAGTGTGGATGTGGATATAAGGCCCGATATGAGACTGCAATGAGTGCCTGGATGAACACCCAAGATTCGTTTTGAACATTTTCTCCATTCGCAATTAAGGTAACCAAAATCAACACTTTGAAGGTGGCATAGTTCACATTCATGCGGGCATAGTTCACAGTCATGCAACCATAGTTCACAGTCATGTGGGCATAGATCACAGTCATGCGGGCATAGATCACAGTCATGCGGGCATAGATCACAGTCATGCGGGCATAGTTCAAAGTCATGCGGGCATAATCACAGTCATGCGGGCATAGATCACAGTCATGCGAGCATACATAGTTCATAGTCATGCGGGCATAGTTCAAAGTCATGCAGGCATAGATCACAGTCATACGGTCTCAGACACTGACTGTTAATTTCGACCGTGTTTCAAGTTGATCGAATTCACTCATAATGACATAATGACATTCTTAATTTTAGGTCTCTAATAGCGTCAGAAAAATTAACGTGGACCCTTTGAGGAGACGATATGACCCAGATGCTTTTCAAAAAAACTTTCAGTAATCTCTCTGCATAGTAACTTTAGTTTCGGATCAATATAAAACGGATCGTGTGAGATAATGGGAACTATAGCACATTTGGCTAGATTGAAAGTAAGGTTGTATTCTGCATTATAGCTCTCACATATTCCTATCAAGATCTTCAAAGAATCTTATGTCGGTGTGAGCAGAACTAGATCAACAGCGTAGCAGAAAACATTGACCTTAGTTGTGCCTCTGCGTCAGCCAGCTCGACGGGATTTTAATTCCTTCAACAATGGATGAAGATAGAGAGCAAATAGTATAAGACTGAAAACTGTACCTTGTTTGACTCCATTTTAGTGAGAAATCTTCAGAGTGGACATTATTCCTTTTCACAGCGACATTGCATACCTGATAAGAAAAAGATAGAAATCTAGCAATGACAGGACATACTTTTCTGTTAAGCAGTTCTTTAAAAAAGTGTAATGTGTTCAGATCTGTCAAAAGCTTTGGAAGCATCATGGAACAAAGAGAGAACAGAGCTACTGAGTAAGTTGTAGTACTGAATAGTTTCGTTCCAGAACACAATTCACTATCGTACCTGGTTAAGGGTCCAAGCTGCACTATACCGCTCACTATATGTCATCTGTCCTCCAAGGACAATATTCAATACTGTCCTGTAAGCCCCGACGCCATACCCAAGTCTATATTACCATTTGAGATGTGTCCAAGATGCACTACACTGCCCAGTGTTGAATTAAGTCTAGTATGTCACCCGTGGAGACTGGTACAAACTGTACAATTAGACAGGTAAGTTTCATCTGTCATCCGAGCAGAAGTACACGTCTCTGTCACCCGTTGTGACAAGTCTTAGCAGTAATGAATCGCTTAGTTTGCAAGTCTCTTCTGTGACCCGTGGATATGACTTCCAGCTGCACTATACCACCCAGAACTAAAACAAGTATATAAACAAATAAGTTTCTGTCACCAGTGTAAACTCCGTTCAAACTGCACTATACCGTTCAGTAAACAAATGCATGTATGTAACTCATATTTAAGTCCAAGCTGAACTATAACAATCAGTTTTCAATTCTCTGTCATCCATGGAGAAGGGAACAGGTCACACTATACTCACTAGTTACCCATTAAAACTGGAAGCGAGAGGCTCAAGAAGCACGGGACCTCTCAGTGCTCAGCAAGTCTCAGTCACTGGTGACGGAGGGCGCCAAACAATGTTATATAACTGCGTCTATTATCTGATTGTAGAAAGATAGTAGGCTGTAGAAAGGTCTCACTGTAATTTCTGATATAAATAAAAGATGTCAAAGGTTCTTAAAACGTTGATTTTCTCAACTAAATTTTAGCCCCTTTAGCTATGTACATATAACAGTTTTTATAGTCTTTTATGTGTGTGTGTGTACTCACCTAGTTGTGTTTTCGGGGGTTGAGCTCTGGCTCTTTGATCAATCAACTGATGTACAGATTCCTAAGGCTACTGGGCTCTATCATATCTACATTTGAAACTGTGTATGGAGTCAGCCTCCACCACATCATTGCCTAATGCATTCCTCTTGTTAACTACTCTGACACTGAAAAAGTTCTTTCTGAAGTCCCTGAAGCTCATTTGGGTACTCAATCTCCACCTGTGTCCGCTTGTTCGCGTACCACCAGTGTTAACAAGTTTATCCTTATCTACTCTGTCAATTCCTCTGAGAATTTGGTAGGTAGAGTTCATGTCTCCCCCTTACTCTTCTGTCTTGAAGTGTCGTGAGGTGCATCTCACGCAGCCTTTCCTCGTAACTCATGTCTCTTAGTTCTGGGATGTTACGGACTCATCACTACCGTCCGAGTGTGGCCTGGTAGTTCCTGCCCCATCTAGGAGTCTGCACTCGAACTCCCCTGGAACTGGACGCTACATAGACACTGCTGAGCCATTGCTGTGTTTCAGCAATGCATGTGCGTTGCTGAGCCACAGCAACCTTCCCTGTCCCCCAGTACTCCCCACCATTCTCTCCTCAACCGTCTCTTCGGCCTCCCAACCATTCCCCACTCCACCATCCCCTCTTCCTTCCCACCATGCCCCACACCCCTGTCCCTTTGTCCTCCCTACCATTCTCCATTCCCTCATTCCCTCGTCCCCACCATCCCAAACTCCCCCGTCCCCTCGTCCTTCCCCACCATTACCCCCTCGTACTCCCCAACATCTCCCACTTCTGTCCCCTCATCATTCCCGACTCCCTCGCCCGATGCCTTCCCAAATGGTCTGATGTTCCCATCAGAAAATTTTGAACATCAAGTGATCTGATGTTCCCATCACTGAAATATAAGAAATACCGCTAAAAAATGATATGAAATTATGAAAAAAAAATAATCTATACTCACGAAAGGAACAGTATGGTAAACAACACAGCTCAGTTCCAATGCAATTCACTTAAAATAATTAAATCAAAATTAAAATTAATCAAAATTTATGAAAATTCAATTTATCAATGCAATCAGAAACACTGAAATGGAATTGTAACTTATTTAGTATAGCATGTGTGTTGCTCTTTCATGGAACAGGTGGCGCTGTTTTTTTAAGAAAAGCATAGATTTACCTGACACAGGTGTGGTATCTATATTTATACTTACGAAATGAACAGTATGGTAAACAACCCAGCTTAATTCCAACACAATGTCACACAAAAGAACTAAATAAAAAATTAAATAAATCGAGATCTATGAAAATCAAATTTATCAATACAATCGGAAGCATTGAAATGGAATTCGTGACATATTTAGTATTGTGTATATGTTGATATTATGTGCAACAGATGGCGCTGTTTTTCAACAACGCATGTTTTTATCTATCACAAGTGTGGCATCTATATAGTAGGCCTATAAAAAGACAACCCTATTCGAATGCAACTTTGTGTCAAAATTTCAAAGCAATTGCTGAAGAACTTTCGGAGATTACAGCGTGTGTTGCTCTAATGTCCAACATATCGCGCTGTTTTTTCAAACAAAGAATGTTTTTTTTTATGTAACATGTGAGGCATGTATATGGTAGATATATAAAAAAGACTTTACTAATAAAAAGAGTTGACTTATAAAAAGACTTGACTTGAACATAAAAAGACTTATGTTCCAAACTCAACCTTGTTGAGTTTTGGAACATAATATCGGATTTTAGAGAGTATACCAACCGTTTTTTAGACTTTCTTGGTTATGTGTTGTATGTGGGTGCTGAAGTTGAGTCTCTTGTCTATGTATAGGCCAAGGAACTTTCCATAATTTTTACTACTGATGTTAATATTGTCTATCTGAAGTTAAATTGCATTTGTTGATTTGCTTCTAAATAAGATGTAGTATGTTTTTTTCAATGTTTAGTTTGAGTTTGTTGGTTGACATCCATAAGTAAACTTTTTTTTAGTTCGTTTTTTACAACATTATTTAGTGTGTGTGTGGGTTGGGGTTTGAGTAGATGAAGGTAGTATCGTCAGCAAATAAAATAGGAGTAAGAATGTTAAAGACATTAGGCAGATCATTGATGTATATAAGAAATAGGAGAGGTCCTAAGATGCTGCTCTGTGGCACCCCTACGGATAATGATAGAGTGGGAGAGGTTATATCATTGATGGCTACATATTTTTGTCTGTCACTAAGATTGGATCGGATATAGTTCAGGGCATGGCCTCAGATTTCATAATTGCGGAGTTTAAGTAAGAAGTAGTTATGGTTAACAGTATCAAAGGCCTATCTCAGGTCAATGAAGAGTCCAAACGGAAACTGATTTTTGTCAAGGGCTGAGAAGATTAAGTCAAGCAGACTAATAATTGCATCATTGGTACTCTTTTGGGAGCGGAAGCCAAACTGACAGAGACTTAGTATGTTAAATTTTACAAGATAGGAGTAGAGCTGTTTGTAAATAATCTTTAAAATTATTTTTTATAATATAGGTAGATTTGATATTGGTCTGTAATTGTTTAGATCTGCCGGATTGTCTTCTTTATGAAATAACGTTACTCCTGCTTTTTTTGAGGATATCAGGGAAGATATGACACTCGCGAGATTTGTTGAACATCAAAGCTATGTGTGGCGCAAGGGCATGGGAGACACTTTTGTATACAATAGATGGTATTTCACTAATGTTCCCAGCTTTGGTGTTTAGTGAGTGAATGAAGGACTCATCATCATTTACGTATATTAGAAATATAATTGGTCCCAGCACAGATCGTTAAGGTACTCCACTCGTTACTGTTCGCCAGTCCAACTTCTCGCCCCTTACCATTACTCTCTGGCGCCTTCCTGTTAGGTAGTTCCTTACCTATATTAAGGCCTTTTCGCAGACTTCCGCCTGTCGCTCAAGTTTGAATAGCAGTGTCATGTGCAGTTCTGTCTCATAGGCTTTTGGCAGTATGCAGTCTGCTCATCCTTCTCCGTCCAGCCTTATCCTCGATATTTTATCATTGAATTCCAAAAGGTTTGTAAGGCATGATTTCCTTTTCCAGAACCCATGTTGAGGTAACAAACCTAATGTTCTCTAGGTGTGCAACAAGTCTTAGCCTAATTATTCTTTCAAGTATTTTACAGGGGATGCTTGTCAGTGATACAGGTCTATAGTTAAGTGCCTCCTTCCTATCCCCTTTCTTGAAAATCGGTACGTCATTTGCCTTCTTGCAGCAACTGGGCAATTCTCCCGACATAGGTGACTCATAAAAGATCCTTGCCAGAGGCCCGCTTAGGGCTTGCGCTACCTCTTTTAGTATCCACGGTGATACTTTGTCTGGACTAAGTGCTTTAGTTGCATCTGGTGTTGTCAACTGTTTCATTACTTTCCCTGCTGTCACCTCTATATCTCATAGTCTTTCATCAAGGGTACTCTCTTCTAACAATGGGAACTGAGCTGGCTTGGTTGTGAAAACTCCATGGAAACTGGCATTCAGTGTGCAGATTTCCTTGTCACTTTCTGTATTTCCCCCTTCTGTTTTCCTTAGTCTTGTCACTTGGTCGTTCACTGAAATTTTTCTTCTTATATGGCTGTGTAGTAATTTAGGTTGCTTTTTCACTTTGATCGCAATATCTTTCCCATAAATTCTTTCCGATGTTTTTCTTATGTTAATGTAATCGTTCCTAGCTCTGTTACATCTAATCCTGTTGTCCTCTGTCCTTTGTCTTCTGCATTTCCTCCACTCCCTCCTGCTTCTATTTTTTCCTTCCTTCCTCTGTTTATTAAACCATGAGTTATTATATTCCGTCCTACTTTTTTTTTTCCTTTACTGTTGGTTTAAATCTCTCTTCGGCCTCCTTGCATTTCTACTTGACAAGGTTCATCATATCTTGTACTGGTTGTCCTCTAATTTCTTCCTCCTCCTCCTGTGTGTGTCTCTCAAACACATTTGCATGCATTTGAGAAATTACCTAAGAGTAGTTTCAGGATGGGAGTTATGATCGTGGTGAGTGTGAGTGCTCACCTATTTGTGCCTGCAGGTTCGAGCTCCAGCTCTTGGACCCTCTTTTCTAGCCATTGGTTGTCTAATGCAATGACTCCTGGCCTATTTCCCTATCATACCTTCTTTTAAAGTTATGAATTGAGTTCATAAATGTCTTTCAATTTACTCACTACTTTATGCTAAAATAAATCTTTCTAGCATCTCTATGACACATCTGAGTCTCAAAATTCCATCAGTGCCCCCTTGTCCTATTGTTATTTATTGTAAACATTTCCTCTGTTTCCACGTTGTCAATCACAAGGAGTGTGGGTTTGCACACTACATACACGTGTGCACGTGTGTGTGTTGGTGTGTGTGTACTCCCCTTCTTAGTTGAACTCACTTAGTTGTGCTTGCGAGGGTTGAGCTTTGGGTCTTTGGTCTCGCCTCTCAACTATCAACCAATAAAATGTTCCAGAGTATCAGAAAGTAACTCACCTAAGTTCCTTGGGACCGGCAGTGGTATGATAGGTTAGTCAAGGTGAGTGGTTGTGCACAAGTATTAAGACAGGATTGTCGACGCATGTTGCAGCGTAATTGGTGTCTCTCTGATGAGATATTAGCTTTTGTCAACACCAATCAGTAGAGTAAAGTGGCTCTCTGTATATTACTTCGTAAGTTCTTGATATAAACGTTTGAAGTTTATGTTAATCCCTTTTTTAACACTTTTATAACCAATTTGATATACTTGCATAATAATTTGTTTATATAAGTTACATAATATTTAGGCCCCCTACACACACATACATAATTGATATAGAAAACACTGGAAAAGACCCCAATATTTCATTTTTCAGCTTTCAGGGACGTTGACGACCAATGTGACTCGGGACATATTATGACATATAAGGAGTTCCATACAGTTAGACACTTATCAATACTGTGCATCCTCCTGGATGCTTTCCTTATATCTTGTATAGGTTGTAGTTGCCTTGTTGAAGCCGTTTGCCATTTCGTTGTGATGCTGTATGCAGTTGCAACCCAGACGAAGTAAAAATCCAGAGTCACCAGCATTTGACACTCGCTAAATACCCGCTTTAAGTCCACAGAGGTTCACCATGTGGGTGTTTACTAACAAGGATGCCTATTGCTGAAGAGATAGGATGGTCTAAGGATGGGATAGTCAATGGATGGGATAGTCAATGGACGGGATAGTCAATTGATGGGATAGTCAATGGACGGGATAGTCAATGGATGGGATAGTCAATGGATGGGATGGTGAAAGAATATGATGATGAATGAAAGGGATTTTGAATAGATGGGATAGTGAATAACTGGTGCAGTTATGGTAATGAGATAGTGCATGGATTGGAATGTGAATGGAGGGAATGGTGAATGGATGGGATGGTGAATGGACAGAATTGTTAATGCATGGAATGGAGAATCGATGGGATGGTGAATGGAAAGAATTGTTAATGCATGGAATAGAGAATCGATAGAATGGTGAATAGACAGAATTTTAAATGGATGGGATGGTGAATGGTGGGGATTGTGAATGGACGAGATGGTGGATATATGATGTGATGGATTGATGGAATGGTGAATGGATGGAATGCTGAATTTATGGGATAGTGAATGCTATTATAGTCTGTGGGTTGGTTGGTGTTGTCGTCGTTGATCCTCCTCTATTGACAACCCAACCCACAACTCGGTAGAGTGCTTATACCTCTCTAGGAGATCACACTAGGCGCTTCTGGCTCTTGGAGAGGGGCTCAACGTCACACGTTTAGGGGATGCGGCTCCAACACTTAGCCTCGTTGTCACGTGCACACACCCACTCGAGCTGCTGTGACTCCCCACTCTCTCCTTAGGTGATATGATCTCCTCAATCCCCTTGTTTTTGACTTACTAATATTATCTTCTACCCTGTCCACAGCAGTGGTTCTTGGTTCTTTCTCTCTCTCCTTCTTTACTACCTCCTGGGAAGCCTCACTAGGACAAGGGCAAACACCAGCAAATTGGGATACATTTACTGGACAAAGCACATACACACATATAATAATAATGAATCCTATACTCTATAATATTACAATCAGGTTGCACTCCAACATCATCAGAACTCTATCACCAGCTTATCAAGTGGTATCCTATCTCCTGGTTCACCACCTGATACTATCAACCTCCTCAAGTAGATCAAGTCTACATACACTGTTGCACTATCAACAAGAGGAATAAACATATATATATATATATATATATATATATATATATATATATATATATATATATATATATATATATATATATATATATATATATATATATATATATATATATATATATATATATATATATATGTGTGTGTATATCACGAAAATAAACACGTGATTAAGAATGTGACAATGTCAGACCACGAAGGAAAAATGAAACAGGAAATTTCCTTACCCTGATTTAAGGAAATTTCCTGTTTCATTTTCCTTCGTGGTCTGACATTGTCATATATATATATATATATATAAATGTGTACAATGAAAATCAGCACGTGAATGCAATAACATATATCAGCATAAATGTTCCTTGCTACACTGCAATGATCAATCGATCACCCTATCAGTCCTAGAACGCATACATCTGTAGGTAATCCAGCCTACGCCTGCAACTCTAAACTTCAGTATAAAAAAACTCCTTGACATAAGAATGCAAACAGTCACTCACCTCTCACTGCGTCTTGCACGCTAATGACAACCAAACACTATCAACTCCCTATAAGTAATCCACCAGAACTTCCCTTCCACCTCTGGAAGTTCACTACCCTGATATCTTTAGGTTCTTCCGGGCTTCACTACCAGGATCCTCTGCAGCTCCTCCAGGCTGCTATCATGAAGTTTCCTTGAGCAACTACGGTGCTTCACCCTTCTGTTAGGTTCCTCCACAGCTCTCTTGGCTGCTACACCATGAAGTTTCCTCGAGCAACTATGGTGCTTCTCCACCTCTACAGAAGCACGTGACACTCCTCTTCACTGCTGCTTCTCCTCAAAGCTCGAGGTTTTCTCCTCCACTACCTTGGAGTCTCATCAATTACTTCATCTGTACTGGCTTCGAAGTTCTCAGCAACCTCTTCCCCAAAGACAAACCTGCAACCCATCGACACTCCAATAAAATTGTTTCCCCTTTAACACATAAACAAAAATAATCACACAATATGTTTGCCTCCAACCTCTATCTGTCCTGTACATACAGTGAGAGTGGACTCCCCCCGTTTTGGGCGGGTCCATACTCCACCTCGCCCGGCGGTGGTCCTCACTCACTCCGCCTCACTCACTCAGGGAGGGTCCTTCACCGTCAGGAGCCAGGCTCCCTCAGTCGCCCGCCAGCGCTCAGAGGGGACGGACGTCGCTCCGTGTTCCTCCCTCTCCACTCTCTTATTTCAGGCCTTCTGCCTTATTAAAACATGTCTAACTTATAAATAAACATTGCTACTGTCGCTGGGCACACGACCAACTACAAGCAATCCCTATGAACTGGCTTAAATCTTGCTTACCACAGATTGTCTAGTCGAGGGCGCTATCCCTCTGACAGAGCTTGGTCAGGGCGCTTCCACGGCCCACAATAATGCCTCTGGGCGATTTATTAAACACTTCGTCGACCAGGACTTGAGACCACAACGTTCCCAGCTCGGTTCCACAGCTGGCACGTCTACACACTTCTCTTCTCTTCGAGATATATCACTAGGGGTTCCCTTCTGGCGGGAGCTCGAACGGAGCGCGGCTTTCCCCTGCGATGTCTGGCACTCAAGTGAGGTCAAAGCCCCTCCAGAAGCGAGCCTCATGCCTCCAGCAAAATGTCCACATCTCCTAGCCAGTCATTTATCTGTTTCCTTCTTCATTGCCCATAATCTCAAATTGTTATACATATCCAAGCAACTATTTTACATATGCGTTATCACCTCAATATTTGCTAGACCTTCTAATCAGGTCAGGCTTGATGAATAACTCTCAAAGAGGGAGACTCGTTTCTCCTGCAGGCTGAGATCATAACACTCCCCTCCCCTTATTTTTGAGAGTTATTCCAGTGGCAAAGCTCGGGATAATACATCCGCCACCACACTGCCTCGTTCTTCAACCGATTGGTTCGAACGGTTGATCTGCTTATGTACCCCCTTAGGAGTCTACAATTAGTTCGTTGCTCCTTGCAACATCTGGCTCACAACTCGCCCGAAACATGATCTTCTCACAAACGATTTGACTTCTCTGGCACCTTTAGCTAGGCTGTCCTCCTTGGACGCCTGCAATCCATTGGTCCACTCTACTTACTGTCTCCACCCTCCGTTTCCTCGTTTTCTTCTCTTCATGTCCAGAGTCAGACGTCTACTGTCTGTACCTCCTCTGTCGTCTTCACACTTCCATCTACTGCCATTATACTTCCGTCTCCTGTCATCATACTTCACTCCCTCGTCTTCACCAACTATCCTCCCTTCCGTCTCCTCATTTATCCGAGACCTCATCCTGTTTGACTTCCATCGAGTCCTCGGCTTTCTTCTACTCCTCCATGCTTGCATCATCATCCTCTTCCCACACTTCTCACTTCCATACCACTCCATTTCTTCTCCTTCAACTCTTCTTTGTTCCCTAAAAGTTTCTTCAAGCACTGTACTACACTCAACAGCACTTGACCGTACATGTTGCTCTACCTCTCCTAGAGTGCTCGTAAGCATCTCTCCACACATACTGTCTCTTCTCCTTTCATTTCCTCGGTTATTACTCTTCACCATCTCTCCTCCACGTTTTCTGTGAAACATGTCAACTCTTGACATCTCCCACAACTTAACTCCATTATCCATATGCCTCTGTGCTCGTGGACCTCTTGACGCTATACTCCCGTCCTCAGTATGTCCACATCTTTCCTCATTCCTACTCAGCACAGTTGCATTCACCTTCCGACTCTTAATTTCAGCAGTCTGGGCTCTATTCAGGTCCGCTCTCTTCACATGATTCTTCTTCGGCTGGGCCATCTTCACTTTTGACCTCACTGAGACTTCATTTTTCTGGGCTGGACCTTCATCAAACAGCCATGCTATATCTACATCGATATCTTCTACCGGCTGAATCGACACTGTCTCATCTTCTCCAGCGTCTCCCTCGTCGGCCACCTCTGCCTTCATCACTACCGAGACAGGGTTTTCAAAGGCTTGGCGGTCTCCTGACTCATCTCCTCGGATGTCAGTCAGGTTCACACTCTCAGGTGTCCCACCCGTGCCGTGGCCTTCTGGGCACTCCTCTGGCACAGTCTCCGCTATGACTCTTGGTAACACCTTTGTCCCACACAAGTCATTTCCCAGGATCACTTGGACTTCTGGAACAGGTATGTCGGGGCACACTCCCAACATCACCTCTGCCGACACATATTCCGACTTTAGCTGGACAGTGCATACGGGCGTGTCACTCTCAGACAATAACCCATATACCCTCATCTTACTCCTGCCAGCTAACCGTCGATCATTCCCAATCAGGCTTCTCGTAATCAAGCTCTGATTAGCTCCGGTATCTCTTAAGATACCAACTTCTACCTCAGGTTGGCCTCCTATACTGATCCAACCTATACTCATGAACGGTCTATACCTCTCGTTCACTAAGTTCACCTGTGGTTTGTCTCGGAACACATTAGTATATTTACTTCGGGGGTCACACATGGCCAGGGTCACAATTCTTTTGCCCTGCCTACAATCTCGCATTACGTGACCCAATCAGTTACAATTGTAACACCTCACCTGGGAGAAATCTCTCCTATACGAACCAGAGTGGCTCTGACTTTGTCCACTCGCATGAGAGTTCCTAGGGCCAGATACACTACCTGCACTCTGTGGGGCTTTACAGGACTCTCGATTTCCTGGATAACGATTAGCTTCTCGTCTAGCTCCTTCATCTTCACTTTCGGACGAAGTGCGTGACCTACTCTTCTGAGTTTTAGGGTACTTACTTTTATCTGCCCATTTATCAAAATTCTTCTCACCCCAGACTCTTCTGGGTCTTTCATAATTTCTTCCTCCCCAGACTCCACTGGGTCTGCCATTGCTGCGTCTCGCCTCGCTTCTCACTCTGTTCTCCCTCAAGCTCTTGTATGCTTCGGTAATCATATCCGCCCTATCTGCGGCATCTTTCACCTCCTTTATCCCTGCTTCTTGGATCTTGAACTTTGTTTCGGGATTCATCATCTCCAAGAACTTCTCCATGACCATCAGTTGCTTCAGGTCAGCGTAAGATCCAACTCCAGCAGCCTCAATTCACTTCTGGAATCGTCTTTCCAGATCTCTTGCTGTCTCAGCAAAAGTACACGCTCCAACTTTGCTCATTTCTCTGAAGCGCTTCCTATAAGCTTCTGGGGTTAACTGAAACGAGCGCAATATGCTGCTCTTTACTGTGGCATAATCCTGGCACTCTTCCAGTGACAATTGGGTGTATGCCTCCCTGGCTGCACCGGTCAATCTTAACTGGACCAGCTGGGCCCATTCCTCTTGTGGCCACTCTTTGATGCTGGCAACTTTTTCAAAATGCTCGAAGAAGCTCTCCGCCTCTTCGGGAACAAACAAGGGAATGTCCTTCTCCCTAACCCTAACATCTGGTGAGTGTGATACCTGGCTGGTGCTCTCTGGCAACCCATGTTCAATCCTTTGTTCAGCCAAGGTTCTATTCGCTTCTATCTGCATTTGTTTTGTTCTCTTTTTTTCTTTTTCCATCTCTAGCCTTGCTTTCTCTTTTTCTTTCTCCAGTTCCAACTCCAGTTCCCTTATTCTGGTTTTCTCTTTTTCTTTCTCCTGTTTCAACTCCAGTTCCCTTATTCTGGTTTTCTCTTTTTCCTTCTCGGCATCATTTTTCATCTGGAGTTCTAATTTCATCTTTTCCAGCTGGAACTGTCTCTCCTTGTCCTCACGCTGCATCTGGAGCTTTAACTGGAATCTCTCCAAGCTCCTATTTCGGCTACTCCTGCTACTACGGCTACTCTTGCTACTCCTACTTGATCCCTGGGATCTCACTTCATCCTGCCCATCATCCTCCTTTCCACTTTCAGCTCCTTTCTGGGCTCCTTGTTCTGCCGCTTCATTTTTGGCTCTTAACTGCCTCAGGATCTCATCCTTCATCCCAGCTACTTTAGACGCTTTCAACCTAATGCCACATTTTTCTGCAATTTGTTTCAATTGATCCCTCGTGCAACCTTCTAAGTCCTCAGGCTTGCCTGACTCCACAAACGCTTGCACCTTATCCATCTTGTCCTGTGAGTCTTCCCAAGAGAGAGAGTAAACACCTGCAGTCACACAGTTTATCTATTTCAGCAAGGGTGTACAAATCCACTCTTGGACAGGGTGTGGGTGTGTCAGTTCACTCTCCCGGATACAGGCCCCCAATTTATTATAGATCGTGGGTTGGTTGGTGTTGTCGTCGTTGATCCTCCTCTACGGACAACCCAACCCACAACTCGGTAGAGTGCTTATACCTCTCTAGGAGATCACACTAGGCGCTTCTGGCTCTTGGAGAGGGGCTCAACGTCACACGTTTAGGGGATGCGGCTCCAACACTTAGCCTCGTTGTCACGTGCACACACCCACTCGAGCCGCTGTGACTCCCCACTCTCTCCTTAGGTGATATGATCTCCTCAATCCCCTTGTTTTTGACTTACTAATATTACCTTCTACCCTGTCCACAGCAGTGGTTCTTGGTTCTTTCTCTCTCTCCTTCTTTACTACCTCCTGGGAAGCCTCACTAGGACAAGGGCAAACACCAGCAAATTGGGATACATTTACTGGACAAAGCACATACACACATATAATAATAATGAATCCTATACTCTATAATATTACAATCAGGTTGCACTCCAACATCATCAGAACTCTATCACCAGCTTATCAAGTGGTATCCTATCTCCTGGTTCACCACCTGATACTATCAACCTCCTCAAGTAGATCAAGTCTACATACACTGTTGCACTATCAACAAGAGGAATAAACATATATATATATATATATATATATATATATATATATATATATATATATATATATATATATATATATATAAATGTGTACAATGAAAATCAGCATGTGAATGCAATAACATATATCAGCATAAATGTTCCTTGCTACACTGCAATGATCAATCGATCACCCTATCAGTCCTAGAACGCATACATCTGTAGGTAATCCAGCCTACGCCTGCAACTCTAAACTTCAGTATAAAAAAACTCCTTGACATAAGAATGCAAACAGTCACTCACCTCTCACTGTGTCTTGCACGCTAATGACAACCAAACACTATCAACTCCCTATAAGTAATCCACCAGAACTTCCCTTCCACCTCTGGAAGTTCACTACCCTGATATCTTTAGGTTCTTCCGGGCTTCACTACCAGGATCCTCTGCAGCTCCTCCAGGCTGCTATCATGAAGTTTCCTTGAGCAACTACGGTGCTTCACCCTTCTGTTAGGTTCCTCCACAGCTCTCTTGGCTGCTACACCATGAAGTTTCCTCGAGCAACTATGGTGCTTCTCCACCTCTACAGAAGCACGTGACACTCCTCTTCACTGCTGCTTCTCCTCAAAGCTCGAGGTTTTCTCCTCCACTACCTTGGAGTCTCATCAATTACTTCATCTGTGCTGGCTTCGAAGTTCTCAGCAACCTCTTCCCCAAAGACAAACCTGCAACCCATCGACACTCCAATAAAATTGTTTCCCCTTTAACACATAAACAAAAATAATCACACAATATGTTTGCCTCCAACCTCTATCTGTCCTGTACATACAGTGAGAGTGGACTCCCCCCGTTTTGGGCGGGTCCATACTCCACCTCGCCCGGCGGCGGTCCTCACTCACTCCGCCTCACTCACTCAGGGAGGGTCCTTCACCGTCAGGAGCCAGGCTCCCTCAGTCGCCCGGCAGCGCTCAGAGGGATCGGACGTCGCTCCGTGTTCCTCCCTCTCCACTCTCTTATTTCAGGCCTTCTGCCTTATTAAAACATGTCTAACTTATAAATAAACATTGCTACTGTCGCTGGGCACACGACCAACTACAAGCAATCCCTATGAACTGGCTTAAATCTTGCTTACCACAGATTGTCTAGTCGAGGGCGCTATCCCTCTGACAGAGCTTGGTCAGGGCGCTTCCACGGCCCACAATAATGCCTCTGGGCGATTTAATAAACACTTCGTCGACCAGGACTTGAGACCACAACGTTCCCAGCTCGGTTCCACAGCTGGCACGTCTACACACTTCTCTTCTCTTCGAGATATATCACTAGGGGTTCCCTTCTGGCGGGAGCTCGAACGGAGCGCGGCTTTCCCCTGCGATGTCTGGCACTCAAGTGAGGTCAAAGCCCCTCCAGAAGCGAGCCTCACGCCTCCAGCAAAATGTCCACATCTCCTAGCCAGTCATTTATCTGTTTCCTTCTTCATTGCCCATAATCTCAACTTGTTATACATATCCAAGCAACTATTTTACCAATGCGTTATCACCTCAATATTTGCTAGACCTTCTAATCAGGTCAGGCTTGATGAATAACTCTCAAAGAGGGAGACTCGTTTCTCCTGCAGGCTGAGATCATAACAATGAATAGAATTATAAATGAATCTGATAGTGAATGGAGATGATGAATGGATGGGGTAGTGAACGGAGGCATGGTGGATGACATGGTTAATGGATGGGAGAGTTAATGAATGTACTTGTGAATGGCATGACCAATGGCATAATGTTAATGAATGTATTGGTGAGTTGCATGACTATTCTCGACGGGAGGAGGGGGGGGGGGGCGCCGTGGTCGAGCGGCAGACTCACCTGAACCATAGCACATGACCCCCGGAGCGTGCAGATGCACTAGTCCTCCTAAGCATAGACGCCATACTTGTGCTCCAAACAACTCCCAATTGCACCACACATCATCAGAGCGATAAAATAAGAGGACTTCAGATCAAGGAACAGCGATGGAAGGAAATCATTGAACATCTAGAAGGTTGGAAATACCTTTTGAGAAAATAAAGTTCCCCTTTAAATGAATATACACTCAAAGAAGTGGTCTTTTTTTGTAGGGATGCGAGTCTTATTTTCCTCGGCGTCACCCCTTATATATAGGAACCATCGTGTTGTACCATGCAAATGCTCAGAAAGACAGGGCGTTTTTTCAGCTAGTTATCCCCAACGCATTAAAGCCTTCAGTATTAAAACTTGCGCATGCGTCAAAGATTGCAGGTCACCCGGGAGTATACAAATCATACACAAAGGCTAAGTCATTATTATATTTCCCAGGGTAATTATCACATATAATTAGGTATGTGAGGTCATGCAGGAACTGTCAAAGACGCAAAGGTACTCCTAAAGTTCAAGCTCCACTCCAGGAGTTCTCAGAGACAGCCGAACCCTTGGATTGGGTGGGGGCTGCTTTAATTAATTTACACAGCAACAACTCAGGCAACAGATATGAGCTAGTTTTAGTGGGCTACCAGAGTGGTCCAGGTATACTACTCTGGTAGCCCCTCCTAGGAAAGACCCCCAAACAGTGGCAGATGAATTTCTAGATAGGTTTGATACGGTGTTCGGACCACCTAAAGTTCTAGTATCTGTCAGGGGACAGGATTTTATTGGTACGTTATTTCAGGAGGTATGTAAACTCTTAGAAACAACAACAGCGCTAACAGCAGTATACCATCCCCAAACGAACGGCATGGTGGAACGAACCAATAGAACGGTGAAGGATATGCTTGCCATTTTAGCAGAGAATGATCCGGCCACTTGGGATGAACAGTTGCCTTTTGTTCAATTTGCAACAAACACCGCAGTGTACCAGTCAATAAATACTCAACCCACTCTTGCTGTTCACTGGACATTCGTGCAATTTTGCGTCTGGTCTGCTTAACAGATTATACTATTAGTTATGGAGAGGATTACCCTTCAGAGATACTCATCAAGATGAAGAATGCATGGAGGATAGCAGCTGAAGCATCAAAGAAAGCAAGGACACGGTATGCCCAATATTGTGATAGGCAGGTATAACCATTAACAGTGAAGGAGGGGAGCCTCATGATGCGATTGAATGAGTCAGCGCCCGCCAATGAGAGTAGGAAGTTAGCAGTTAGATAGCGAGACCCTTATAGAGTCATTAAGAAACTAGGACTGTAACGTACGTTTATGTTACGTTGATGGGTAGATTAGATACACATTGTTTAGTGAGTTTTCATATTTATTTAGTAGTCTTGATTACAGTAGTCGGTTGGTGGCATTGTCGTAAATGTTCAGACGGAGCTTGGAGCAGAGCAGAGAGCTGAGTGAGGCCGGAGTCGCGGAGCTTTATGTGGGAGAGCGTGGCTGCTCGATTGGGAATTGCGAGTGTCTGAACTCAGGGAGCGAGAGCGTTGTAGCTCGATGCGGTCGTAGTCTGCTGTCTGGTCTGTGTCGAAGCTGTAGCGTCTTGGGTCGATTAGAACTGTACACGCAGAGTGCTACATTGTTGACTGTGGAAATTATACTCTCCGCTATTGCTCATATCGCTTGCTGATATGGTGACTACACCTCAGCTCCCTCCAACAAGATGAGAAGAGTATTACCTGTACTTGGGGAAAGGATTGTAGCTTCTGTAATTAGTGCTAATTAGTTATGCTATTAAGATAAAGATAATGAGATAATGGAGCGAGTATAAGATTACTTCGCTACAGGCCCAGTAAATTTCCTAATCAAGGGTATATTTGAATACCAGACTGAAAGTAGCATCCATCAATAAATTGAAACTTTATGTGGCAAGAGAAGAACTGGAATTACCTTAGTAATCCCAGCACCCGAGAGAGTTGAGAGAATGGTTATTCCTGATGCTCAATCAGAGGAGGAGGATGACCTTTTGTCATCCTTAAATAGTAGCCAAGTTAGGCCTGGTCACCCTATGGTCACCAGATCTCGCGCGCACGTGAGCGCCCAATAACTGTACTAAACTGTCATCTGAGTTAATAGGTAGAGGCAAAGAATTATAATCTCTTCCTCTTCCCTCTTCTCTCTTCTCTCTTCTTTCTTCTCTCTTCTTTCTTCTTTCTTCTGTAGACAAGTGACCTAGTGTCCGTCCGTCATGGGGTCCATCCTGGGCAACACAATGTTGGTGGGACAGACTGGAGTCGTTGTTCCATCTTTACTGGGTAGTCTGGGGTCATCTGCAAGACGGCCTGGGGTCCAGTGGTGGTCCGTCCGTCCTGGGGTCCATCCTGGGTAGACCAATGAATATGATTGGGTTTGATGATTGGATAATATGATTGGACCATCGATTGGATGATGAATGAATAGGTTGGTGAATGGATAGTTTCATGTATACATGGGTTAGTGGATAGATGGATTGGTGGATAGTGCGGTTGGTGAATAGTTGGGTTTGGTAATTGACGGATTGGTGGATGGATGAATAAGTTGGTATATGTAAGAGATTGAATATGTATGGGGCTGGTACATGGATGGGATGATGAATGGATGAGTTGGTGAATGGATGAGATATTGAATAGAAGGGGTGATGGATGAGGTGTTGAATGGAAGGGGTGATGGATGAGGTGTTGAATGGAAGGGGTGATGGATGAGGTGTTGAATGGAAGGGGTGATGGATGAGGAGTTAAATGGAAGGGGTGATGGATGAGGTGTTGAATGGAAGGGGTGATGGATGAGGTGTTGAATGGAAGGGGTGATGGATGAGGTGTTGAATGGAAGGGGTGATGTATGAGGTGTTAAATGGAAGGGGTGATGGATGAGGTGTTGAATGGAAGGGGTGATGGATGAGGTGTTGAATGGAAGGGGTGATGGATGAGGTGTTGAATGGAAGGGTGATGTATGGATAAGTTTGTTGATAAATGGGTTGATGAATGAATGGGTCGGTAAATGGATGAGGTGGTGAGTAGTTGAATGGGTCGGTAAATGCATGAGGTGGTGAGTAGTTGAATGGGTTGCTGATTGAATAGAATGTTGAATGGATAAATTGGTGAATAAATATAGTTGTGAATGGAGGGTTGATGGATGGATTGGTTGATAAGTGGGTGGACTGATGAATGAATTGGTTGATAAATGGATTGGGTTGATGAATGGATGGGTTTGTGGATGAATAGGTTGTTGTGAAAGGATATGAATGATCTGGTGAATGAAGATGATGGTGGATGAATGCGTTGGTGAGTGGTTGGATTGTTTACTTGATGGGTCTGCAAATTGACGGATGTCATTACAGCTGGTGATACAATAAGGACATTGGTTGTCACCAGTGTTCTTGGTGTGTCACCAGCTCTAGTGGACTGTCACCAGTGTTCTTGGTGTGTCACCAGCTCTAGTGGGCTGTCACCAGTGTTCTTGGTGTGTCACCAGCTCTAGTGGACTGTCACCAGTGTTCTTGGTGTGTCACCAGCTCTAGTGGGCTGTCACCAGTGTTCTTGGTGTGTCACCAGCTCTAGTGGGCTGTCACCAGTGTTCTTGGTGTGTCACCAGCTCTAGTGGGCTGTCACCAGAGTTCTTGGTGTGTCACCAGCTCTAGTGGGCTGTCACCAGTGTTCTTGGTGTGTCACCAGCTCTAGTGGGCTGTCACCAGTGTTCTTGGTGTGTCACCAGCTCTAGTGGGCTGTCACCAGTGTTCTTGGTGTGTCACCAGCTCTAGTGGGCTGTCACCAGTGTTCTTGGTGTGTCACCAGCTCTAGTGGGCTGTCACCAGAGTTCTTGGTGTGTCACCAGGTCTAGTGGGCTGTCACTAGTGTTCTTGGTGTGTCACCAGCTCTAGTGGACTGTCACCAGTGTTCATGGTGTGTCACCAGCTCTAGTGGGCTGTCTCCAGCTCTAGTGGACTGTCACCAGCTCTAGGAGACTGTCACCAGCTCTAGTGGACTGTTACCAGTGTTCTTGGTGTGTCACCAGCTCTAGTGGGCTGTCACCAGTGTTCTTGGTGTGTCACCAGCTCTAGTGGGCTGTCACCAGCTCTAGTGGACTGTCACCAGCTCTAGTGGACTGTCACCAGTGTTCTTGGTGTGTCACCAGCTCTAGTGGGCTGTCACCAGCTCTAGTGGACTGTCACCAGTGTTCTTGGTGTGTCACCAGCTCTAGTGGGCTGTCACCAGCTCTAGTGGACTGTCACCAACTCTAGTTGACTGTCACCAGTGTTCTTGGTGTGTCACCAGCTCTAGTGGGCTGTCACCAGTGTTCTTGGTGTGTCACCAGCTCTAGTGGGCTGTCACCAGAGTTCTTGGTGTGTCACCAGGTCTAGTGGGCTGTCACTAGTGTTCTTGGTGTGTCACCAGCTCTAGTGGACTGTCACCAGTGTTCATGGTGTGTCACCAGCTCTAGTGGGCTGTCTCCAGCTCTAGTGGACTGTCACCAGCTCTAGGAGACTGTCACCAGCTCTAGTGGACTGTTACCAGTGTTCTTGGTGTGTCACCAGCTCTAGTGGGCTGTCACCAGTGTTCTTGGTGTGTCACCAGCTCTAGTGGGCTGTCACCAGCTCTAGTGGACTGTCACCAGCTCTAGTGGACTGTCACCAGTGTTCTTGGTGTGTCACCAGCTCTAGTGGGCTGTCACCAGCTCTAGTGGACTGTCACCAGCTCTAGTGGACTGTCACCAGTGTTCTTGGTGTGTCACCAGCTCTAGTGGGCTGTCACCAGCTCTAGTGGACTGTCACCAACTCTAGTTGACTGTCACCAGTGTTCTTGGTGTGTCACCAGCTCTAGTGGGCTGTCACCAGTGTTCTTGGTGTGTCACCAGCTCTAGTGGGCTGTCACCAGAGTTCTTGGTGTGTCACCAGGTCTAGTGGGCTGTCAGTAGTGTTCTTGGTGTGTCACCAGCTCTAGTGGACTGTCACCAGTGTTCATGGTGTGTCACCAGCTCTAGTGGGCTGTCTCCAGCTCTAGTGGACTGTCACCAGCTCTAGGAGACTGTCACCAGCTCTAGTGGACTGTTACCAGTGTTCTTGGTGTGTCACCAGCTCTAGTGGGCTGTCACCAGTGTTCTTGGTGTGTCACCAGCTCTAGTGGGCTGTCACCAGCTCTAGTGGACTGTCACCAGCTCTAGTGGACTGTCACCAGTGTTCTTGGTGTGTCACCAGCTCTAGTGGGCTGTCACCAGCTCTAGTGGACTGTCACCAGCTCTAGTGGACTGTCACCAGTGTTCTTGGTGTGTCACCAGCTCTAGTGGGCTGTCACCAGCTCTAGTGGACTGTCACCAACTCTAGTTGACTGTCACCAGTGTTCTTGGTGTGTCACCAGCTCTAGTGGGCTGTCACCAGTGTTCATGGTGTGTCACCAGCTCTAGTGGGCTGTCACCAGTGTTCATGGTGTGTCACCAGCTCTAGTGGACTGTCACCAGCTCTAGTAGGCTGTCACCAGTGTTCTTGGTGTGTCACCAGCTCTAGTGGACTGTCACCAGTGTTCTTGGTGTGTCACCAGCTCTAGTGGACTGTCACCAGCTCTAGTGGACTGTCACCAGCTCTAGTGGACTGTCACCAGCTCTAGTGGGCTGTCACCAGTGTTCTTGGTGTGTCACCAGCTCTAGTGGGCTGTCACCAGCTCTAGTGGACTGTCACCAGCTCTAGTGGGCTGTCACCAGTGTTCATGGTGTGTCACCAGCTCTAGTGGGCTGTCACCAGTGTTCATGGTGTGTCACCAGCTCTAGTGGGCTGTCACCAGTGTTCTTGGTGTGTCACCAGCTCCAGTGGGCTGTCACCAGTGTTCTTGGTGTGTCACCAGCTCTAGTGGGCTGTCACCAGCTCTAGTGGACTGTCACCAGCTCTAGTGGACTGTCACCATTGTTCTTGGTGTGTCACCAGCTCTAGTGGGCTGTCACCAGTGTTCTTGGTGTGTCACCAGCTCTAGTGGACTGTCACCAGCTCTAGTGGGCTGTCACCAGTGTTCTTGGTGTGTCACCAGCTCTAGTGGACTGTCACCAGTGTTCTTGGTGTGTCACCAGCTCTAGTGGGCTGTCACTAGTGTTCTTGGTGTGTCACCAGCTCTAGTGGACTGTCACCAGCTCTAGTGGGCTGTCACCAGTGTTCATGGTGTCTCACCAGCTCTAGTGGACTGTCACCAGTGTTCTTGGTGTGTCACCAGCTCTAGTGGGCTGTCACCAGCTCTAGTGGACTGTCACCAACTCTAGTTGACTGTCACCAGTGTTCTTGGTGTGTCACCAGCTCTAGTGGGCTGTCACCAGTGTTCATGGTGTGTCACCAGCTCTAGTGGGCTGTCACCAGTGTTCATGGTGTGTCACCAGCTCTAGTGGACTGTCACCAGCTCTAGTAGGCTGTCACCAGTGTTCTTGGTGTGTCACCAGCTCTAGTGGACTGTCACCAGTGTTCTTGGTGTGTCACCAGCTCTAGTGGACTGTCACCAGCTCTAGTGGACTGTCACCAGCTCTAGTGGACTGTCACCAGCTCTAGTGGACTGTCACCAGTGTTCTTGGTGTGTCACCAGCTCTAGTGGGCTGTCACCAGCTCTAGTGGACTGTCACCAGTGTTCTTGGTGTGTCACCAGCTCTAGTGGGCTGTCACCAGTGTTCATGGTGTGTCACCAGCTCTAGTGGGCTGTCACCAGTGTTCATGGTGTGTCACCAGCTCTAGTGGGCTGTCACCAGTGTTCTTGGTGTGTCACCAGCTCCAGTGGGCTGTCACCAGTGTTCTTGGTGTGTCACCAGCTCTAGTGGGCTGTCACCAGCTCTAGTGGACTGTCACCAGCTCTAGTGGACTGTCACCAGTGTTCTTGGTGTGTCACCAGCTCTAGTGGGCTGTCACCAGTGTTCTTGGTGTGTCACCAGCTCTAGTGGACTGTCACCAGCTCTAGTGGGCTGTCACCAGTGTTCTTGGTGTGTCACCAGCTCTAGTGGACTGTCACCAGTGTTCTTGGTGTGTCACCGGCTCTAGTGGGCTGTCACTAGTGTTCTTGGTGTGTCACCAGCTCTAGTGGACTGTCACCAGCTCTAGTGGGCTGTCACCAGTGTTCATGGTGTCTCACCAGCTCTAGTGGACTGTCACCAGTGTTCATGGTGTGTCACCAGCTCTAGTGGACTGTCACCAGTGTTTTTGGTGTCTCACCAGCTCTAGTGGACTGTCACCAGTGTTCATGGTGTGTCACCAGCTCTAGTGGACTGTCACCAGTGTTCTTGGTGTGTCACCAGCTCTAGTGGGCTGTCAACAGCTCTAGTGGACTGTCACCAGCTCTAGTGGACTGTCACTAGTGTTCTTGGTGTGTCACCAGCTCTAGTGGGCTGTCACCAGTGTTCATGGTGTGTCACCAGCTCTAGTGGACTGTCACCAGTGTTCATGGTGTGTCACCAGCTATAGTGGGCTGTCACTAGTGTTCTTGGTGTGTCACCAGCTCTAGTGGACTGTCACCAGGTATAGCGGGCTGTCACCAGTGTTCTTGGTGTGTCACCAGCTCAAGCGGGCTGTCACCAGTGTTCTTGGTGTCTCACCAGCTCTAGTGGACTGTCACCAGTGTTCATGGTGTGTCACCAGCTCTAGTGGGCTGTCACCAGTGTTCATGGTGTGTCACCAGCTCTAGTGGACTGTCACCAGTGTTCTTGGTGTGTCACCAGCTCTAGTGGGCTGTCAACAGCTCTAGTGGGCTGTCACCAGCTCTAGTGGACTGTCACTAGTGTTCTTGGTGTGTCACCAGCTCTAGTGGACTGTCACCAGGTCTAGCGGGCTGTCACCAGTGTTCTTGGTGTGTCACCAGCTCTAGTGGACTGTCACCAGTGTTCATGGTGTGTCACCAGCTCTAGTGGACTGTCACCAGTGTTTTTGGTGTGTCACCAGCTCTAGTAGGCTGTCACCAGTGTTCATGGTGTGTCACCAGCTCTAGTGGGCTGTCACCAGTGTTCATGGTGTGTCACCAGCTCTAGTGGGCTGTCACCAGTGTTCATGGTGTGTCACCAGCTCTAGTGGGCTGTCACCAGCTCTAGTAGGCTGTCATCAGTGTTCATGGTGTGTCACCAGCTCTAGTGGGCTGTCACCAGTGTTCATGGTGTGTCACCAGCTCTAGTGGGCTGTCACCAGCTCTAGTAGGCTGTCACCAGTGTTCATGGTGTGTCACCAGCTCTAGTGGGCTGTCACCAGTGTTCATGGTGTGTCACCAGCTCTAGTGGGCTGTCACCAGTGTTCATGGTGTGTCACCAGCTCTAGTGGGCTGTCACCAGCTCTAGTAGGCTGTCACCAGTGTTCATGGTGTGTCACCAGCTCTAGTGGGCTGTCACCAGTGTTCTTGGTGTGTCACCAGCTCTAGTGGGCTGTCACCAGCTCTAGTGGGCTGTCACCAGCTCTAGTGGGCTGTCACCAGCTCTAGTAGGCTGTCACCAGTGTTCATGGTGTGTCACCAGTGTTCTTGGTGTGTCACCAGCTCTAGTGGGCTGTCACCAGCTCTAGTGGGCTGTCACCAGCTCTAGTGGGCTGTCACCAGCTCTAGTGGGCTGTCACCAGTGTTCATGGTGTGTCACCAGCTCTAGTGGGCTGTCACCAGCTCTAGTAGGCTGTCACCAGTGTTCATGGTGTGTCACCAGCTCTAGTGGGCTGTCACCAGTGTTCTTGGTGTGTCACCAGCTCTAGTGGGCTGTCACCAGCTCTAGTGGGCTGTCACCAGCTCTAGTGGGCTGTCACCAGCTCTAGTGGGCTGTCACCAGTGTTCATGGTGTGTCACCAGCTCTAGTGGGCTGTCACCAGTGTTCATGGTGTGTCACCAGCTCTAGTGGGCTGTCACCAGCTCTAGTAGGCTGTCACCAGTGTTCATGGTGTGTCACCAGCTCTAGTGGGCTGTCACCAGCTCTAGTAGGCTGTCACCAGTGTTCATGGTGTGTCACCAGCTCTAGTGGGCTGTCACCAGTGTTCATGGTGTGTCACCAGCTCTAGTGGGCTGTCACCAGCTCTAGTGGACTGTCACCAGCTCTAGTGGACTGTCACCAGCTCTAGTGGACTGTCACCAGCTCTAGTGGACTGTCACCAGCTCTAGTGGACTGTCACCAGTTTATTACGTGTACCAACTTGTCTTCCCTGTGACATCCAAACTCTAACATCCCGTTACTGTTCTGCAGCATCCAGCTGGTTATTGACAGCAAGGGGAAGCCAGGCTCCTGGGAACCCATTACAATAAAACAGGATCAGGAGCGGTTGATGGAGCATTATGCCCAGCATCAGTAGCGGTTGATGGAGCATTATGCCCAGCATCAGTAGCGGTTGATAGAGCATTATGCCCAGCATCAGTTAGGTTAAGTTTAGTTAAGTTAGGATAGGTTATGTTAGGTTAGGTAAGTTAAATTAGGATAGGTAAGTTAAGTTAGGATAGGTTAAGATAGTTTAGGTTAGGTCATGTCAGTTTGGGTAAGCAATTTTAGGTAGGGTTATGCAGTGATGTTCAGAGAACAGTTTTAAGGTAAAGTGGCTAAGAAACTATATTTTAACAGAATAATTATTAACAAAACTGAAAGATTGCTATGAAAAGTTGAACTAGTTACTAGACGGAAGAAAGCAATTGTACATTTGAAAGTGTTATTTAATGCCTGAAGATGTCTTAGAGAACAACTTTGATGAACGAAGGAGCGTTGAAAAACAACTTTGACAAACGAAGGTGGGTTATAGATTAGCTTTGATGACTCTGAGAATAAATTTGATGTCTCTGAGATTAACTTTGATGTCTTAGAGAGCAGCATTGATGACCGAAGGTGTCTTAGGAAGCTTCTTTGATGAACGAAGGTGACTTAGAGAATAACTTTAATGATTGAGATTAACTTTTGGTGACTGAGAATAACTTTTGAGGACACGAGTAGTATTTTTGACGTGTGTCATTGATGATTGTGATTGTGACATTGATGTCTCGAAAAGTGTCTTTGATGTCTTTGATTGTGTCCTTGATGTCTTGAAGAGTAACTTTGGTGTCTCTGAGTGTGTCTTTGGTGTCGTTTGACTCTGTTACTGATGTCTCGAAGAGTGTCCTTGAAGTCTTGAAGAGTGTCCTTTATGTTTTGAAGAGTGTCTTTGATTATGTTTCTTATTTAACGGCACATAATTTTAGTTTCGAAAGTGCTGAAAGAAGTTATATATGACTCTTTTTAGTGAAGTGAAAGGTTACTTTGTTAAGTACAGTGTTGGAAAGAGTCTACACTTGACTATTTTCAGTTGGGAGAAGTGTTATTTTAGTTAAGAGCTGATGAACATGACTATTTTATAGTGGATTGGTGAATAAGTTTTGTTACAAAACGACAAGAAAAGAAGATGAACGTGGCTATTTTTCTGCTGATTATAGAATAAGTTTAGATAAGAAATGATGAAAGTGGCTATTTTTTTTAGTTGATTCACGATGGATAAAGTTAGTTATGAACAGTGCTGGTAAGTTTTCTTTGACTATTTAGCTAAGGAAAAAGGTTATTTTAGTTAAAAACAGTGTTGAACGAGGCTAATTCCTACTTTTTTTCAGTTGATTGACGAACATTTTAGTTAAAAATGAAGAACATGATTATTTTTTAGTTGACTGACAAATAATTTTAGTTAAGGAACATTAAGAAAATAATGTTTTGGCACATTTAATTGTAAAGAATATGTAAGAGAATGCGATGAGCACAGTGAACTTGTTGGGAATAAGAACTGAACATGCTGTAAACATTTTGAAGAACATGGAGAATATGATAAAGAACATAGTTAACATGGACGAGAATGTAGTAGTAGTAGGCATCCTTCAGTCTCGGGAGACTATGGAGTTGCGCCCTAGTTGTCAATCCTGGTGCAGCGTCTGGTGTGACTGATGAGGCCAATCCGAGAGTGTCCATCCCACACCGAGCACAAACGAAGTCCGATTCTGGTCTGTCTTCCTGGTTACCGGCTTTCCTTCTCTGTCTCTTTGCTTCCGATTCCTTGGCAAGTGACTCCTCGAACTTAGAGAGACCTCTTTGAACAGACTGCCTCCAGGCTGAACGGTCTGCATATAGCAAGATCGACGTCCATGGCTTTCAGGTCCCTCTGCATACGTCTTTGTACCGTAGCTGGGGCTTGCCTGTTGGACGCTTTCCCTGCATCAGCTCTCCGTACAGGAGATCCTTGGGGATCCTGCCGTCGCCCATTCGCACAACGTGCCCGAGCCAGCGCATTCGTCTCTGTTTCAGCATTGTGTACATGCTGGTGATTCTTGCTCTCCCCAAGACGTTGTTGTTTGTCACCTTGTCCTGCCAGGTGATGTCCAAGATGTGTCGCAGGCAGCGCATGTGGTAGGCATTCAGCTGTCTTTCCTGATGGGTGCGGAGTGTCCAAGACTCACTGCCATAAAGGAGAGTGCTCAGGACACAGGCTCTGTAAACCTGAATCTTAGTATACTCAGTTAGCCTATTGTTGGCCCACACTCTCTTTGTCAGTCTGGACATGGTAGTAGATGCCTTACCGATGCGTTTGTTTAGCTCCGTATCAAGAGAGAGGGAGTCAGAGATTGTGGAGCCAAGGTACACGAAGTCGTGAACGAGTTCCAGTTTGAAATCGAAGATGCCGATGTCAGGTGGGGAGTCCACTCCTTATCCCATGACTTGTGTTTTCTTCAGACTGATGGTTAGTCCGAAAGCCTGAGAGGCCTCGCTGAAGCGGGTTATGAGCCGTTGGAGGTCTTCAGCTGAGTGGGCAGTGACTGCTGCGTCGTCGGCAAAAAGGAAGTCGCGCAGACACCTCAGCCGAACCTTCATCTTGGCTCTCAGCCTGGCGAGGTTAAAGAGCTTTCCATCCGACCTAGTCCGGAGGTAAATGCCTTCCGTGACAGATCCGAAGGCGTGCCGCAGCATAACTGCGAAGAAAATCCCGAATAGGGTTGGAACCAGTACGCAGCCCTGCTTTACTCCACTTCGGATGTCAAAGGTGTCTGATGTTAGGCCATCAAAGACCACGGTGCCCCTCATGTTCTCATGGAAAGATCTGATGATGCTGAGGAGCCTGGATGGGCATCCGATTTTGGGGAGGATCTTGAACAGGCCATCCCTGCTGACGAGGTCGAAGGCCTTCGTCAGATCTATGAAGGCTACGAAGAGTGGCTGCTTCTGTTCCCTGCATTTCTCCTGCAGTTGTCTGAGGGAAAAGACCATGTCGATGGTGGACCTGCCAGCTCTGAATCCGCATTGTGATTCTGGATAGACTCTCTCTGCAAGTACTTGGAGCCTCTTCAATGCGACTCGAGCAAACAGCTTTCCGACAATACTGAGGAGGGAGATTCCACGGTAGTTGTTGCAGTCGCCCCTGTCACCTTTATTCTTATACAGCATGACGATGTTGGCGTCCCTCATGTCCTGTGGCACCTCTCCTTCTTCCCAGCAGACGCAGAGAATTTCATGCAGCTCCATGAGCAGGCTACCTCTGCATCACTTCAAGGTCTCAGCAGGAATGCCATCTTTGCCAGGAGCTTTACCAGAAGCAAGGGAGTCAAGGGCATCGCTGAGTTCTTCCAGGGTCGGTTCGCTGTCGAGCTCCATTAACACAGGCAAACACTCAATGGCGCTCAGGGCGTCTTCGGTGACCACATTTTCCCTGGCGTATAGCTCAGAGTAGTGCTCGACCCAGCGCTTCAGCTGCAGTGTCTGGTCCTGAATCACCTTGCTAGTGGCAGATTTCAGAGGAGCGGTCTTCCTCTGGATTGGGCCGAGGGCCTGCTTGATGCCGTCATACATTCCGCTTACATTGCCTGTATCTGCTGCAGTCTGTATCTGGGAGGAGAGCTGGAGCCAATAGTTGTTGGCACATCGCCTGGCGCTCTGCTGCACTTTGCAGCGGACGGCCCGAAGGATCTGTAAGTTGCGTTGACTTGGGCAGGCTTTGTAGGCTGCCAAGGCGTTTCTCTTCTCTTCGATGACAGGTGTCATCTCTTCCGAGTGAGCCTCGAACCAGTCTGCCGACCTGCTGGTCTTCTTGCCAAAGGTGGAAATGGCAGCGTTGAACACAGCGTCTCTGAAGTGCTCCCATCTTTCTCCGGATTTGGCTCCAACTCCGGATTTTTCCTCGAGGTTGACTCCTGAAGCCTTTCACAAAAAAGGGGTATGGCCGCAAGGCAGCGGAGGTTTAAAATCATGGTTTTCCTTCCCCTAGATGGGCTGCCTTCCCAGCCTATCGAGTCCCATCTACCCGGAGCAGCTGGTTTTAAGGCACCAGAGGCACGCCCTCGCCCCTTCTCCTGTCGGTAAAAGCAGTTCCGCCGGACTTAGACTAAGCCACCCGTGCAGGCCAGGAGTTGGACTTGGTTGTCAGAGGCTATTTGAGACGCACGCCGTATAGGAGCATTTTATAGGTCATGGGAGCTCGTCCCCCATTACCACCCCCTGGCTATGACAACCCCTTGGAACCAAGGGGTTGTCATGGGGACTACATGGACGAGAATGTAAAGAACGCTTAACTTATGGGGAATATGTCAAGGAACACACAGAACATGTACGAGAATGCGTTGAACCCGGTGAACATATGGGGGGGGGGGACATGACAAAGAACACAGAAAACATGTAAGAGAAGGTGATGAATACAGTGAACACGAGGGGAATATGAACATTCGGGGAACATGACAAAGAACATATAGAGCATGGATGAGAATTAACACTGAACTTATGAAGAACATGCTAAGAACCTTGAGAACGTGAATATTGAGTATAAGTTTTTACAGAGAACATGCAATGAACATGAAAACATGATATAGAACACAGAAAAAATGGAGAATATGAAAAAGAACATAAAGAACATGGTGTGAACATGAATAATGAATATACGAGCTGTATTTCTTTAAATTCTGGGGAGGGAGGGAGGGAAGTTTGGGTGAAGTTGGGGAATGGGCGAGATGAAGGGGGAGTAAGGGGATGTAAGTGTGGGGAAGATAAGGGGGGGGGAGATAAGGACGAAAGGATGTTGGGGAAAATAAAGGGGTAAGGGGCGGGGGAGGTAAGAGATGAGAAGGTAAGGGAGGGAGGAAAGGTAACGTGTGATTTGATCGTGTGATTATTGCTTAGTTGAATAAACAAAGGGTAAGGAAGGTAGGGTGCGATCTGACCGGGTGATATTTATTACTGTGTGAATGACATAGCTGAGTAAAAAAAAAGTATTAAAGGAAGGGATGTTTACTTTGATAGACTGGAGAGCGTCTTGATAAGAAAAATTAAGTTTGATGAACTAAGGTGAAAGACAGGAGTTGCAGCTCGGTAATTTGCTTTTGATTTATTTCACAAGGGGTCTGAAATGTAGTTGGGGTTTTAAATCTAAGGGGAGTTACTGATAGTAGTGAATTTACATGAGCGAACTAAGGCAGGGGGCAAAAGCTGAAACTTGGTAACTGCTTTGGCCTTATTTACTACTTCTGAAATAGCTACGTTTTAAGTTTTAAGGGATTGGTTAGATACTAAAGAAGATACGTGAGAGTACTAAGGTGGGGGACTGGACTTAATTGTCGTATTGTACTGTGTACGAAATAACTACTTTTAAATTTTAAGGGATTTCGTTGGATACTAAAGAAGATACGAGAGAGAACTTAGGTGGGGAACAGGAACTGGAGCTCGTTAATTGTTTGGATCAATTTTACTATGTCTGAAATACAGTGGTGTTAAATTTCAGGGAAATTGATTTGGTAATAACGAAGATACGAAAGTGAACTAAGGCAGAGGACAAGAGCTTAAGTTCAGTATCACTAATCTCTTTACTTGTTCAGTTAGAAGTATGTCTGTTTTAAATTATGTGAAAATTGATTGGGTATTGACAGAGTTGAAACAGTAAAGTATGGCGGTGAACAGGATCGTGCTGGAGCTTGGTAACTAAATTATTGTAATCTACTATGTCCGAAATACAGCGGTTAAAAATTTTAGGGGGTTTGAACTGTTAGTAATGAATCTACTACAGGGGACTAAGGCGGGAACCTAAGCAAGAGATCGATAATTATCTGGATTTATTGAACTACGTCTGAAATTAAACTAAAATTGGGCTGTTAGTAGTGAAAATAAACTTATAAATGCGGTCTCTAACAAATTTGGTCTTAAAATGGTCTCTGTCAATTTTTTTTGGTCTCAACTGGACTCTGATAATATTCGAATTTCCTCCATAAGAACTCTTTAAGAATGCATGTGTAAGTAAAGTAAGTAAATAAGTAATTATTTCGGTCTTTAACTGACTAACTTTGGTCACAAAATGTACTCTGTCAATTTTCGGTCTTCAAACAGACTCTGCCTTGTAATAACCCTGTAATATCCCTGACCTTGTAATTGTTCTGAACGCTACCCTTGTTGTAACTCTCTCTCTCTCTCTACTCTTTCCCTTCACCCAATACCCCAGCTTAACACTGTTACTGTCCAGTATGACCCCTCACTGGACTGCCACGAATATAAACTGAGTATTAAATGAGGAGAACACAACAAGAATAAGGGGGGTTATTAATTAAACGAATAAATACAAAATCATTAAATCATTAGAACACTACCACCACCTTCCAAACATAAATGAATGTGTCTAAAATTACTGGTTCCCTAGGAAGGAAGGGACTCAATAATCAGGGAACTCAAAGGGCACGTTAATGAATCTTAATGGATTAATACTGTAATCTTACTGAACTGAACGGGAGATTCTAGAGCGACTTTAATATCCATAAGATGGAGAACACAGGGGAATTTCTAGCACAGCAAATGAAATCACAAGAATGAATAACACAGTCATTCATTAATCAAAGGGAACAGATAACTAAACACAAATACATTAAAATACTTTATTATTGGAACCCGTATATTTAAATCAAAATTGAAACATAGCCTACTCTAACAAAAACCCTACGAGGCAATGGAATGTAATACTAGTATACACAACTCTAAGTGCACAATTACCTTCAATACTGCGGCTTGCCAAAGGAGGTTGATTGGCTGCCCGCAGGTCGCCTGACCTGTACCTCAGTTGAGGCCCCAAGACACACTAACTATTCTTTATTAAAAATGCTTACCAGTGGAGCAGGCTCCACCCCATAGTTCCTAGGCCCATATTAACTCCACCTATCCCAAGCCTATGGCCTATGGATTTAAACATAACTAGGTGATCTAGAATCCGGGCCAATGGCATGAACAGGCACTACCCTGTGAGGCCTCGCCTCCCCAGGCCTACATGTCTTCAACCAATCCGGATCAGGCTTGACCATAAGGGTCAATTCCTCTCGACAGAAAACTCCAAAAACTGGGAAGGCACCAACGACTTTCCTGTGGGAATGCTGGCTGGGCACCCACGTGTAACTTGAGATCACAAGTTTATTGGCCCTGGGGTACTATTTTCAATTCGTCACTGAACAGATGGACAGGAGAGCTGTAACTGGGTCATAAACATATATATATATATATATATATATATATATATATATATATATATATATATATATATATATATATATATATATATATATATATATATATATATATATATATATATATATATATATATATATATATATATATATATATATATATATGTGTGTGTGTGTGTGTGTGTATATCACGAAAATAAACACGTGATTAAGAATGTGACAATGTCAGACCACGTAGGAAAAATTAAACAGGAAATTTCCTTAAGTACTTTCGTATATTAAATACATCTTCAGAAGGTGAAGATGTATTTAATATACGAAAGTACTTAAGGAAATTTCCTGTTTCATTTTTCCTCCGTGGTCTGACATTGTCATATATATATATATTATCATAGACTGTGGGTTGGTTGGTGTTGTCGTCGTTGATCCTTCTCTACGGACAACCCAACCCACAACTCGGCAGAGTGCTTATACTAGGAGATCACCCTTGGCGCTTCTGGCTCTTGGAGAGGGGCTCAACGTCACACGTTCAGGGGATGCGGCTCCAACACTTAGCCTCGTTGTCACGTGCACACACCCACTCGAGCCGCTGTGACTCCCCACTCTCTCCTTATGAGATATGATCTCCTCAATCCCCCTATGACTTACTAGTATTACCTCCTACCCTGTCCACAGCAGTGGTTCATGGTTCTTTCTCTCTCTCTCTCCTTCTTTACTACCTCCTGGGAAGCCTCACTAGGACAAGGGCAAACACCAGCAAATTGTGACACATTTACTGAACACAGCACATACACGATACATACACACATATAATAATAATGAATCCTATACTCTATAATATCACAATCAGGTTGCACTCCAATACCATCAGAACTCTATTATCAGCTTATCAAGTGGTATCCTACTTCCTGGTTCACCACCTGATATCATTAACCTCCTCAAGTTGGTCAAGCCTACGTACACTGTTGCACCATCAGCAAGATAACATATATACATAGAAAACCAGCATTTGAATGCAATAACATATACCAGTATAAATGTTCATTGATACTTCAATATAAAAACTCCTTGACATAAGGATGCCAACAGTCACTCACCTCTCACTGCGTCTTGCACGCTACTGACAACCAAACACTATCAACTCCCTATAAGTAATCCACCAGAACTTCCCCTTCCACCTCTGGAAGTTCACAACCCTAATATCCTTAGGTTCTTCCGGGCTTCACTACCAGGATCCTCTGCAGCTCCTCCCGGCTGCTATCATGAAGTTTCCTTGTGCAACTACGGTGCTTCACCCTTCTGTTAGGTTCTTCCACAGCTCTCTTGGCTGCTACACCACCTCTACAGAAGCACGTGACACTCCTCTTCACTGCTGCTTCTCCTCACAGCTCGAGGTCCTCTGCTCCACTACCTTGGAGTCTCATCAGCTACATCATCTGCTGGCTTCGAAGTTCTCAGCAACTTCTTCCCCAAAAGAACAAACCACAGATTAACTGATCGAGGGCGCTTTTCCTCTGACGGCGTCTGGTCAGGGCGCTCCACACAGCCCACAATAATGCTTCTGGGCGATTTAATATCTGCTCGTCGACCAGGACTTGAGACCACAACGTTCCCAGCTCGATTCCACAGCTGGTACGTCTGCACACTTCTCTTCTCTTCGAGATATATCACTAGGGGTTCCCTTCTGGCGGGAGCTCAAATGGAGCGCGGCTTCCCCCTGCGATGTCTGGCACTCAAGTGAGGTCAAGGTCCTCCGGAAGCGAGCCTCACGCCTCCAGCAAAATGTCCACATCTCCTAGCCAGTCATTTATCTGTTTTCTTCTTCATTGCCCATGATCTCAAACTGTTATACATATCCAAGCAACTATTTTACATATGCGTTATCACCTCAAATTTTGCTAGACCTTCTAATCAGGTCAGGCTTGACGAATAACTCTCAAGGAGGGAGACTCGTTTCTCCTGTAGGCTGAGATCATAACACTCCCCTCCCCTTATTTTTGAGAGTTATTCCAGTGGCAAAGCTCGGGATAATACATCCGCCACCACGCTGTCTCGTTCTTCACCCCATATACTCTCTTAGGAGTCTACAAATAATTCGTTGCACCTTGCAACATCCGGCTCACAACTCTCCAGAAACATGGTCTTCTCATAAATGACCTGACCTCTCTGGCACCTCTTGGCTAGGCTGTCCTCCTTGGACGCCTGCACTCTATCGGCCCACTCTATTTATTGTCTCCACCCTCCATTTCCTCGTCTTCTTCTCTTCACGTCCAGAGTCAGACGTCTACTGTCTGTACCTCCTCTGTCGTCTTCATACTTCCATCTACTGCCATTATACTTTCGTCTCCTGTCATCATACTTCACTCCCTCGTCTTCACCGACGATCCTCCCTTTCGTCTCCTCGTTTATCCGAGACCTCATCCTGTTTGACTTCCATCGAGTCCTCGGCTTTCCCCTATTCCTCCATGCTTGTATCATCATCCTCTTTTCACATTTTTCACTTCTATACCACTCCATTTCTTCTCCTTCAACTCTTCTTCGTTCCCTAAAAGTTTCTTCGGGCACTGTACTACATCCAACAGCATTCGACCGTACGCGTCGTCTTGCCTCTCCCAGAGTGCTCGTAAGCATCTCCCCACACATACCGTCTCTTCTCCTCTCATTTTCTCGGCTATCACTCTTCACCATCTCTCCTCCTCGTTTTCTGTGAAACATGCCAACTCTTGACATCTCAAACAACTTAACTCCACTATCCATATGCCTCTGTGCTCGTGGACAATTTGACGCTCTCTTTCCGTCCTCAGTATGTCCACATCTTTCCTCATTCCTACTCAGCACAGTTGCATTCACCTTCCGACTCTTAATTTCAGCAGTCTGGGCTCTACTCAGGTCAACTCTCTTCACATGATTCTTCTTCGGCTGGGTCATCCTCACTTTCGACCTCACCGAGACTCCATTTGCCTGGGCTGGACCTTCATCAAACAGCCATGCTATATCTACATCGATATCTTCCACTGGTTGAATCGACACTGTATCATCTTCTCCAGCGTCTTCCTTGTCGGCCACCTCTGCCTTCCTCACTACCGAGACGGGGTACTCAATGGCTTGGCGGTCTCCTGACTCATCCCCTCGGATGTCAGTCAGGTTCACACTCTCAGGTGTCCCACACGTGCCGTGGCCTTCTGGGCACTCCTCTGGCACAGTCTCCGCTATGACTCTTGTCAACACCTTTGTCCCGCACAAGTCATTCCCCAGGATCACTTGGACTCCTGGAATAGGTATGTCGGGGCACACTCCCAACATCACCTCTGCCGACACATATTCCGACCTTAGCTGGACAGTACATACGGGCATGTCACTCTCAGACAATAACCCATATACTTTCATCTTCCCACTGCCAGCTAACCGTCGACCATTCCCAATCAGGCTTCTCGCAATCAAGCTCTGATTAGCTCCGGTATCTCTTAAGATACCAACTTCTACCTCAGGTTGGCCTCCTACACTGATCCAACCTTTGCTCATGAACGGCCTATACCTCTCGTTCACTAAGTTCATCTTTTGTGGTTTGTCTCGGAACACATTAGTATATTTACTTCGGGGGTCACACATGGCCAGGGTCACAACTCTCTTGCCCTGCCGACAATCTCGCATCACGTGACCCAATCCGTTACAATTGTAACATCTCATCTGGGAAAAATCTCTTCTATATGTACCAAAGCGGCTCTGACTCTGCCCACTCGTATTGGAGTTCCTCGGGCCAGACGTACTACTCGTACTCTGTGGAGCTTTACTGGACTCTTGATTTCCCGGATACCGATCAGTTTCTCGTTTAGCTCCTCCATCTTCACTTTCAGATGAAGTGCGCGACCTACTCTTCTGAGCTTTAGGGTACTTACTTTTATCTGCCCATTTATCAAAATTTTTCTCACCCCAGACTCTTCTGGGTTTCTCATAATTTCTTCCTCCCCAGACTCCATTGGATCTGCCATTGCTGCATCTCGCCTCACTTCTCACTCTGTTCTCCCTCCAGCTCTTGTATGCTTCAGTAATCATATCCGCCCTATCTGCGGCATCTTTCACCTCCATTATCCCTGCTTCTTGGATCTTGAACTTTGTTTCGGGATGCATCATCTCCAAGAACTTCTCCATGACCATCAGTTGCTTCAGGTCAGCGTAAGATCCAACTCCAGCAGCCTCAATCCACTTCTGGAATCGTCTTTCCAGATCTCTTGCTGTCTCAGCAAACGTACATGCTCCAACTTTCACCATCTCTCTGAAGCGCTTCCTATAAGCTTCTGGGGTTAACTGAAACGAGCGCAATATGCTGCTCTTTACTGTGGCGTAATCCTGGCACTCTTCCAGTGACAATTGGGTGTATGCCTCCCTGGCTGCACCGGTCAATCTTAACTGGACCAGCTGGGCCCATTCCTCCTGTGGCCACTCCTTGATACTGGCTACTTTCTCAAAATGCTCGAAGAAGCTCTCTGCCTCTTCGGGAACAAACAAGGGAATGTCCTTCTCCCTAACCCTAACCTCTGGTGGGTGTGATACCTGGGTGGTGCTCTCTGGCAACCCATGTTCAATCCTCTGCTCAGCCAAGGTTCTGTTCGCTTCTATCTGCATTTGTTTTGTTCTCTCTTTTTCTTTTTCGACCTGGGCTTTTTCTTTTTCGACCTCTAGTCTTGCTTTCTCTTTTTCTTTCTCCTGTTCCAACTCCAGTTCTCTTACTCTGGTTTTCTCTTTTTCTACTTCCAGTCTGGTTTTCTCTTTTTCTACTTCCAGCCTGGTTTTCTCTTTTTCTACTTCCAGCCTGGTTTTCTCTTTTTCCTTCTCGGCTTCATTTTTCATCTGGAGTTCTAATTTCATCTTTTCCAGCTGGAACTGTCTCTCCTTGTCCTCTCGTTGTTGCTGCATCTGGAGCTCTAACTGGAATCTCTCCAAGCTCCTATTCCGGCTACTCCTGCTACTGCGGCTACTCTTGCTGCTCCTACTCGATCCCTGGGATCTCACTTCATCCTGCCCATCATCCTCCTTTCCACTTTCAGCTCCTTTTTGGGCTCCTTGCTCTGCCGCTTCACTTCTGGCTCTCAACTGTCTAAGGATCTCATCCTTCATCCCAGCTACTTTAGATGCTTTCAACCTGATGCCACATTTTTCTGCTATCTGTTTCAATTGATCCCTCGTGCAACCTTCCAAGTCCTCAGGCTTGCCTGACTCCACAAATGCTTGCACCTTATCCATCTTTGTCCTGTGAGTCTTCCCAAGAGAGAGAGTATACACCTGCGGTCACACAGTTTATCTCAGCAGGGGTGTACAAATCCACTCTTGGACAGGGTGTGGGTGTGTCAGTTCACTATCCCGGACAGGCCCCCAATTTATCATAGACTGTGGGTTGGTTGGTGTTGTCGTCGTTGATCCTTCTCTACGGACAACCCAACCCACAACTCGGCAGAGTGCTTATACTAGGAGATCACCCTTGGCGCTTCTGGCTCTTGGAGAGGGGCTCAACGTCACACGTTCAGGGGATGCGGCTCCAACACTTAGCCTCGTTGTCACGTGCACACACCCACTCGAGCCGCTGTGACTCCCCACTCTCTCCTTATGAGATATGATCTCCTCAATCCCCCTATGACTTACTAGTATTACCTCCTACCCTGTCCACAGCAGTGGTTCATGGTTCTTTCTCTCTCTCTCTCCTTCTTTACTACCTCCTGGGAAGCCTCACTAGGACAAGGGCAAACACCAGCAAATTGTGACACATTTACTGAACACAGCACATACACGATACATACACACATATAATAATAATGAATCCTATACTCTATAATATCACAATCAGGTTGCACTCCAATACCATCAGAACTCTATTATCAGCTTATCAAGTGGTATCCTACTTCCTGGTTCACCACCTGATATCATTAACCTCCTCAAGTTGGTCAAGCCTACGTACACTGTTGCACCATCAGCAAGATAACATATATACATAGAAAACCAGCATTTGAATGCAATAACATATACCAGTATAAATGTTCATTGATACTTCAATATAAAAACTCCTTGACATAAGGATGCCAACAGTCACTCACCTCTCACTGCGTCTTGCACGCTACTGACAACCAAACACTATCAACTCCCTATAAGTAATCCACCAGAACTTCCCCTTCCACCTCTGGAAGTTCACAACCCTAATATCCTTAGGTTCTTCCGGGCTTCACTACCAGGATCCTCTGCAGCTCCTCCCGGCTGCTATCATGAAGTTTCCTTGTGCAACTACGGTGCTTCACCCTTCTGTTAGGTTCTTCCACAGCTCTCTTGGCTGCTACACCACCTCTACAGAAGCACGTGACACTCCTCTTCACTGCTGCTTCTCCTCACAGCTCGAGGTCCTCTGCTCCACTACCTTGGAGTCTCATCAGCTACATCATCTGCTGGCTTCGAAGTTCTCAGCAACTTCTTCCCCAAAAGAACAAACCACAGATTAACTGATCGAGGGCGCTTTTCCTCTGACGGCGTCTGGTCAGGGCGCTCCACACAGCCCACAATAATGCTTCTGGGCGATTTAATATCTGCTCGTCGACCAGGACTTGAGACCACAACGTTCCCAGCTCGATTCCACAGCTGGTACGTCTGCACACTTCTCTTCTCTTCGAGATATATCACTAGGGGTTCCCTTCTGGCGGGAGCTCAAATGGAGCGCGGCTTCCCCCTGCGATGTCTGGCACTCAAGTGAGGTCAAGGTCCTCCGGAAGCGAGCCTCACGCCTCCAGCAAAATGTCCACATCTCCTAGCCAGTCATTTATCTGTTTTCTTCTTCATTGCCCATGATCTCAAACTGTTATACATATCCAAGCAACTATTTTACATATGCGTTATCACCTCAAATTTTGCTAGACCTTCTAATCAGGTCAGGCTTGACGAATAACTCTCAAGGAGGGAGACTCGTTTCTCCTGTAGGCTGAGATCATAACAATATATATATATATATATATATATATATATATATATATATATATATATATATATATATATATATATATATATATATATATATATATATATATATATATATATATATATATATATATATATAATATAAATATATAATATAAATATATATATATATATATATATATATATATATATATATATATATATATTATTAAATATGACCGAAAAAGTAAGATTAATAATTCTAACACGAATTTTCTCAATCTTTCGTACATTTCTTTTCACTGTTGGAGGTAATTCAAAAATCAATTCTCCAAAATTCATTTTTATTTCTAGTCTGACGCGACACGAGCGCGTTTCGTAAAATTTATTACATTTTCAAAGACTTTAGTTTACAAATACACAACTGAATAGAACTTACGCATCTCCGATTTTGTTTATATCTACATTTGAGTGAGGTGGATGGGGTGAGGTGGCATTAATAGGGTATTAATTTCATCAACACAAGACAGAACAAGAGGTGGCATTAATAGGGTATTAATTTCATCAACACAAGACAGAACACGAAACAATGGGTATTGAAATGGAAGTGATTGTAGAAAGCCTATTGGTCCATATTTCTTGATGCTTCTATATTGGAGCGGAGTCTTGAGGTGGGTAGAATATAGTTGTGCATTAATTGGCTGTTGATTGCTGGTGTTGACTTCTTAATGTGTAGTGCCTCGCAAACGTCAAGCCACCTGCTATCGCTGTATCTATTGATGATTTCTGTGTTGTTTACTAGGATTTCTCTGGCGATGGTTTGGTTGTGGGAAGAGATTATATGTTCCTTAATGGAGCCCTGTTGTTTATGCATCGTTAAACGCCTAGAAAGAGATGTTGTTGTCTTGCCTATATACTGGGTTTTTTGGAGCTTACAGTCCCCAAGTGGGCATTTGAAGGCATAGACGGCGTTGGTCTCTTTTAAAGCGTTCTGCTTTGTGTCTGGAGAGTTTCTCATGAGTAGGCTGGCCGTTTTTCTGGTTTTATAGTAAATCGTCAGTTGTATCCTCTGATTTTTGTCTGTAGGGATAACGTTTCTATTAACAATATCTTTCAGGACCCTTTCCTCTGTTTTATGAGCTGTGGAAAAGAAGTTCCTGTAAAATAGTCTAATAGGGGGTATAGGTGTTGTGTTAGTTGTCTCTTCAGAGGTTGCATGGCGTTTCACTTTCCTTCTTATGATGTCTTCGACGAAACCATTGGAGAAGCCGTTGTTGACTAGGACCTGCCTTACCCTACAGAGTTCTTCGTCGACTTGCTTCCATTCTGAGCTGTGGCTTAGAGCACGGTCGAAATATGCGGTAACAACACTCCTCTTGTACCTGTCTGGGCAGTCGCTGTTGGCATTTAGGCACATTCTTATGTTCGTTTCTTTAGTGTAGACTGCAGTGTGGAAACCTCCGCTCTTTTCCATGACTGTTACATCTAGAAAGGGCAGCTTCCTATCCTTTTCCATCTCGTAAGAGAAACACAGCACGGAACTCTGCTCAAATGCCTCCTTCAGCTCCTGCAGATGTCTGACATCAGGTACCTGTGTAAAAATGTCGTCAACATACCTGCAGTATATGGCCGGTTTCAAGTTCATGTCGACTAAGACTTTTTGCTCGATGGTACCCATGTAGAAGTTTGCAAACAGGACAACTAGGGGAGAACCCATGGCGACCCCATCTACTTGCTTATACATGTGCCTATCCGGGCTCAAGAAGGGTGCCTCTTTAGTACAAGCTTGGAGTAGTTTCCTTAGAATATTCTCGGGTATGTCAAGAGGAGTACAGGCTGGATCACGATACACTCTGTCGGCTATCATCCCGATTGTAGTCGACGAAGAAGCAAGTCGACGAAGAACTCTGTAGGGTAAGGCAGGTCCTAGTCAACAGCGGCTTCTCCAATGGTTTCGTCGAAGACATCATAAGAAGGAAAGTGAAACGCCATGCAACCTCTGAAGAGACAACTAACACAACACCTATACCCCCTATTAGACTATTTTACAGGAACTTCTTTTCCACAGCTCATAAAACAGAGGAAAGGGTCCTGAAAGATATTGTTAATAGAAATGTTATCCCTACAGACAAAAATCAGAGGATACAACTGACGATTTACTATAAAACCAGAAAAACGGCCAGCCTACTCATGAGAAACTCTCCAGACACAAAGCAGAACGCTTTAAAAGAGACCAACGTCGTCTATGCCTTCAAATGCCCACTTGGGGACTGTAAGCTCCAAAAAAAACAGTATATAGGCAAGACAACAACATCTCTTTCTAGGCGTTTAACGATGCATAAACAACAGGGCTCTATTAAGGAACATATAATCTCTTCCCACAACCAAACCATCGCCAGAGAAATCCTAGTAAACAACACAGAAATCATCGATAGATACAGCGATAGAAGGCGGCTTGATGTTTGCGAGGCACTACACATTAAGAAGTCAACACCAGCAATCAACAGCCAATTAATGCACAACTATATTCTACCCACCTCAAGACTCCGCTCCAATATAGAAGCATCAAGAAATATGGACCAATAGGCTTTCTACAATCACTTCCATTTCAATACCCATTGTATCGTGTTCTGTCTTGTGTTGATGAAATTAATACCCTATTAATGCCACCTCTTGTTCTGTCTTGTGTTGATGAAATTAATACCCTATTAATGCCACCTCACCCCATCCACCTCACTCAAATGTAGATATAAACAAAATCGGAGATGCGTAAGTTCTATTCAGTTGTGTATTTGTAAACTAAAGTCTTTGAAAATGTAATAAATTTTACGAAACGCGCTCGTGTCGCGTCAGACTAGAAATAAAAATGAATTTTGGAGAATTAATTTTTGAATTACCTCCAACAGTGAAAAGAAATGTACGAAAGATTGAGAAAATTCGTGTTAGAATTATTAATCTTACTTTTTCGGTCATATTTAATAATATATGTCTACAGGAAAGACTGCTACTAAAATATATATATATATATATATATATATATATATATATATATATATATATATATATATATATATATATATATATATATATATATATATATATATATATATATATATATATATATATATATATATATATATATATATATGTATATATATATATATATATATATATATATATATATATATATATATATATATATATATATATATATATATATATATAATAAATATATATATATGTTTAGTCATTTATTTACTCAAATGACTTGATAAAAAAATTGTAACTAACTAATGTTGTATTGTTACAGGGCGCACCCAACGTTACCCGAAAGGCTTAATGAGGATGTTCTTAGTGCCGTCTCTGGTGGCTGTCGTATTTTTCATCACACAGTACATAGAAAAAGAGGTAAGTAGCTAAAAACTGACTCTTGCAGCTTCCTCTGTTTTAATGTATTATCTGATTTTATTTGTTATATTTCTCTTCAAATGAGGTTTTATTTTAAATTGTTGCTTCAGTCGCTAACAACTGTTACTTGCGTCCGAGTGGTCACCCACTGTTTCAGTTAGATCATGTTAACGACCCGCAAGAGGTCTGAATTGGAGTTCGACTATACTGGCTGAATATATAGTGTTGCATTGTACCACTGCAGACATTAACGGAACGTTAAGCTATTGTAGCATTGTACTGTTATTATTAAGTTTTGTGAATAAATGTTATTGTTATCAAGCTGTGCCATTCAGCCTACTCCTTCTCTTCGTCTCCAGTAGTAGACTCTGCCACATACTTGAAGATGATTATATGCTGTTCTGGATTCTTCTGGACTCGAACCAATTTCATAGCCACACACACACCAATATAAATTTGGTGTGGGACCCCAGTGAGCTACCGTTATAGCTGGCATCATCGGTTTTAGGAGCTCCACGACCCAGTGGATATACAGTGCTAAGGATTTGGACTCCGGCGGCGACTCTACGCCATCTACTTCAGTTTTAAAGTAATAAGCTGCACGCAGAGCACCTCCTATTGCTGTGGTTGCAGTCCTTTCTGACTGAGGTCACATGTATTAGTGCCAGTCCAAATAGACAATATTCTCACATCTTGTGCTTATCGTGGGGTGATAAATTTGGTTCGAGCCCATGACCGTAGACTCAATATAAAAGCAGCCTTTCACCTTGAGTAAAGTAAATATTGTTGAAGAGTTTTAAACAGGAACACCAGTGGTGGGGGTTGCTTTGGTTCACTGTTGTCATCGGTAGACACACACACACACACACACACACACACACACACACACACACACACACACACACACACACACACACACACACACGCACACACACACGCACACACACACGCACACACACACGCACACACACACACACACACACACACACGCACACACACACGCACACACACACACACACACACACACACACACACACACACACACACACACACACACACACACACACACACACACACACACACACACACACACACACACACACACACACACACACACACACACACACACACACACACACACACACACTCACACACACACACACACATACACACACACACACACACACACACACAAACACACACACACTTGGATCCCGAACCAAGATCGGGATCGAAGAGTCAATGTTCGATCCTGCAGACACAACTAGGTGAGTACACACACATTGAGAGCTAAGCTGCTGGACGTGGCAACAAGAAACTTTCTAAGCCAGCACATCAGGGTTCCAACAAGAATGAGAGGAGAGGATGAACCAGCAATGCTTGATCTGATATTTACCCTAAATGAGTGGGATATAAGGGAAGTCAAGATGGAAGCACCCTTGGGAATGAGTGATCACAGTGTATTGAACTTTGAGTACCTGGTAGAGCTAGGAATTATCCCCCCCGAAAAAGGACTAGGAAACAAAAGGCTGGCATTTCGAAAGGGAAATTAGGAGATGAGAAGCTTCCTAAGGGAAATACCTTGGGACACAGTCCTCAGAGCTAAGTCTGTACAAGATATGATGGACTATGTCACCCAAAAGTGTCAGGAGGCAGTAGGCAGATACATCCCGGCCCAAAAGGAAAAATCCGAGAAACAAAAGAAGAATCCATGGTATAATAGGGCATGTGTGGAAGCAAAGAAACTGAACAAAAGGGCGTGGAGGAACTTCCGGAATAACAGAACACCAGAAAGCAGAGAGAGATACCAGAGAACCAGGAATGAGTATGTCAGGGTGAGAAGAGAAGCAGAGAAAAGTTATGAAAATGATATAGCAAACAAAGCCAAGACCGAACCAAAGCTTCTCCACAGTCACATCAGAAGGAAAACAACAGTGAAAGAACAGGTTTTGAAACCTAGGACAGGTAAACAAAGAATGACAAAGAGGTGTGTGAAGAACTCAACAAGAGGTTCCAGGAGGTCTTCACAATAGAACAAGGTGAGGTCACTGTGCTAGGAGAAAGGGAGGTAAACCAGGCGGCCTTGGAAGAGTTCGAAATTACGAGGGAGGAGGTCAAGAGACACCTGCTGGATTTGGATGTTAGAAAGGCTGTTGGTCCAGACGGAATCTCGCCATGGGTACTGAAAGAGAGTGCAGAGGCACTTTGCTTGCCACTCTCCATAGTGTATAGTAAGTCACTGGAGACAGGAGACCTACCAGAAATATGGAAGATTGTTGGAAATTTCCAACACTAATACAATACTATTGTATTATAATATTTATTTATTTATTTATTTATTTATTTATTTTTGCATATACAAGAATGTACATAAAGAATGTGAGGATACAAATATGGTAATTACAGTCTTGTAAAGCCACTAGCACGCGCAGCGTTTCGGGCAGGTCCTTAATCAAAGAAAATTTTAAGGAGGTAAATACTTGCAAAATTTATAGACAAAAAAATGATAACAGATTACATGAAATGAAAAAAAAAAGATGAGAGAAAATTGTAGGTACAGTATATTAAAGCACATAGGTAGCTAAGATTGATTGCAATGACAGCTTGAATGGTAGTTGACAAAAAATTGGTAGGCACAATACAGCAGAAACAATATAAGATTGATTGCAATGACAGCTTGAATGGTAGTTGACAAAAATTGGTAGTCACAATACAGCATATGGCTAGCACATAAAAAAGACAGCAATGAACACATTGATAAGGTTGTTTGATATTACATAAAAATTTGGAGATTGGGTAACACTAGGTACAGAGCAAATTTAAAGCTCAGTGTAGGAAACTAAGAAGATGAAGTTAGGTACTTTTTGGTTTTGCTTTTAAATAAGGCAAAAGTTTTACAGTTTTTCAATTCACTAGGGAGTGAGTTCCATAGACTAGGTCCCTTAATTTGCATAGAGTGTTTACACAGATTAAGTTTGACCCTGGGGATATCAAAGAGATATTTATTTCTGGTGTGGTGATAATGGGTCCTATTACATCTGTCCAGGGAGAGTTTCAGAGCATGGTTTGCATTTAAGAACAGGGTTTTGTAAATGTAGTTGACACAAGAGAATGTGTGGAGGGAGTTAATATTTAGCAAGTTTAGGGATTTAAACAAGGGAGCTGAGTGTTGTCTGAAAGCAGAGTTAGTTATTATTCTGATAGCAGATTTTTGCTGTGTGATGATGGGCTTAAGGTGGTTTGCAGTGGTAGACCCCCATGCACAGATACCATAATTAAGATAGGGGTAGATTAGTGCATAATATAGTGAGAGGAGAGCAGAGTTAGGAACATAATATCTGATTTTGGAGAGTATACCAACTGTCTTAGAGACTTTCTTAGTTATGTGTTGAATGTGGGTGCTGAAGTTGAGTCTCTTGTCTAGGAATAGGCCAAGAAACTTGCCATCATTTTTATTACTGATGTTAATGTTGTCTATCTGTAGCTGAATTGCATTTGATGATTTGCTTCCAAATAAGATGTAGTAAGTCTTTTCGATGTTTAATGTTAGTTTGTTCGTTGACATCCATAAGTGGACTTTTTTTAATTCATTATTCACAACATTATTTAGTGTATGTGGGTTGAGGTTTGAATAGATAAGGGTAGTAACGTCAGCAAACAATATAGGTTTGAGAATATTAGAGACATTAGGCAGATCGTTTATATATATAAGAAATAGAAGAGGTCCTAAGATGCTGCCCTGTGGCACTCCAACGGTAATTGGTAGAGTGGAAGAAGTTGTATCATTGATGGTTACATATTGGTGTCTGTCACTAAGATAGGATCGGATGTAGTCAAGGGCAAGGCCTCGGATTCCATAATGCTGGAGTTTAAGTAAGAGGTAGTTGTGATTAACAGTATCAAAGGCTTTTCTTAGGTCAATGAAGAGTCCAATCGGAAACTCATTTTTGTCAAGGGCTGAGTAGATAACGTCAAGGAGACTAATGATTGCATCGTTGGTGCTCTTTTGGGACCGGAAGCCAAACTGGCAGGGGCTGAGTATGTCGAATTTTACGAGGTAGGAATAGAGCTGTTTGTAAATAATTTTTTCAAATATTTTTGATAGAATGGGTAGATTTGATATTGGTCTATAATTGTTTATGTCCGCCGGATTGCCTCCTTTATGGACTGGCGTTACTCTTGCTTTTTTGAGGATATCAGGGAAAATGTGACACTCTATAAATTTGTTGAACAGTAGTGCTATGGGTGGGGCAAGGGCATGGGAGGCTCTCTTGTACACAATGGACGGAATTTCACTGGTGTTCCCTGCCTTGGTTTTTAGAGAGTGTATGATGGACACAACATCTGCCGGGCTGATTGGTGAAAGGAGAAGAGAGTTTGGATAGCTGCCTGAGAGATATGTGTTAATATGTGTCTGAGTCTGTGGGATTTTACTGGCAAGATTAGCACCAACCGATGAAAAGAAACTATTTAATTCATTTGCCATTTCTAAATCAGTTGATGGTATATCCCCATCCTTGTAGAATTTTATTTGGTTATGTGAGTGTTGTTTAGTTCCTAGGATACTAGAGATAGTTTTCCAAGTGCTTTTCATGTTGCCTTTTGCTTCGTTGAATCTATCCACATAATATGCAAGTTTTGCCTTTCTTATGATACTGGTAAGCATTGATGAGTACCTTTTAGCTACTTCCTTTGAAACTAGGCCAATCCTAACTTTCTTTTCATATTCATGTTTCTTGTTGATTGAGTTGAGAATGCCACTTGTGAGCTATGGATTGTTTAATCTTTTGTCAGTTACTTGCTTGGTAAGAAGGGGACAATGAAGGTTATAGAGGCTTAGAGTTTCGGAGAGGAAGAGGTTAGCTAATGAATTTATATCATGGGTATTATTGAATTCAGAATCCCAGTTAATATTGTGAAGTGCCTCTGTAAGATTGTCTAAAGCTAATTCACTGTGTAGCCTAAATGAAAGTTTCTTGCTTTTTGGTGGTGTTATGTCCATGTTCGCTATGAGAAAGGTAGGATAGTGGTCAGTTGTTCTGTCGTAGATTATACCAGATACAAGGGGAGCTGTTATGTTTGTCCATATGTGGTCCAAGGTAGTGGCTGATGTTTGAGTGACTCGGGTAGGTTTGGTGATTGTGGGGATTAGCATACAGGAGTTCATGCTGTTAAGGAAACAGTCAACTTGAGAGCAATTTTGTTGACCCAGGTCAATTTTAAAGTCTCCTCCCAGAATGATGTGGTTTTTGTTGAGATTGTTGTTTATAATAAGATTCCTTAGGTTGTCTGAGAAAGAAGCTATGTTAGTATTGGGAAATCTATAGATGGCTCCAATAGTCAAAGAGGATTTAAGGGATTTAATTGTAAACTGAGCAAAAGTATATTCACAGTAGTCATCTCTGTCACTAATAACACTGTTGCAGATAAATGTATCTCGGTAATATATAGCTGTGCCACCACCTTTTTTATTAGGCCTACAGTTATGAATGGCTTTATAACCAGCTAAGTTGTAGAGTTGGGTATAGTCTTTATTTAGCCAAGTTTCTGTTAAAATAATGAACGATAGGTTAGTACCTAGTGCTGTGAGTAATGCATTTAAATCGTCAAAATGTTTACCAAGTGATCTAACATTTTGGTTATAAACTGATAGACAGGTGCTATTTTGAAGTTTGTTTTTAGCCTGGTGTGCTGTGAAATACTTGCAATAATGATGATCAATGTGCTGGTTGGTGTAGATATGAGACAGAAGATTTTGATCAGGATCAATATCAGTGTGCATAGAGATGCAGAGGGATCACGATACAAGATACACAATAAAGCAAAACACAAGAATAAAAGCAAATACAATAAAATAGTAACAATTTAGAAGTAAAATAAAGATCCAATAGTTAGCCAGGGAGGACACAGAAGTTACATAAAATAAAAAAAACAAAAAATCAGTAGAGACTGACAATATAAATGTAAAATAAAAAATAATAAGAAAAATAATAATCATAAAAAAATGATCTTGAAGATAATTAGCTTAGTAATGGTTAATTAACAGGGTAATAAAAAGCCCTAGGTTTAGTGACAAGGGGATTAACTAAGAACAAATAATTAAGAGTATAAAACAGGCAAAGATGACAAACAAAAAAATAAAATAAAAATAAAAATAAGCACCTTTGGAAAGGAAAGGCAGAGCTTAAGTACACTTTGGTTGTATGTGAGACTACAAATTATGTTCTGGTTATTCAGCTGATATCCCACAGTCATCCAGGAAAGAAGTGAGGTGTGCTTCAGTGGTTATGACATAAGTTTTTCCAGAGTCAGTCTTCCTAGCTATTATTTTACCATCGCGCACAAAACAATGTTTAATAGCAGTAGATCTTTTGCAAATTCCACGTAGTTTAAATAAGAGATTTTGTCTGAATCTGGTTAGACATTCGTTCACATAAACATTGGATTTCCTAGCGACTGCAGTAGTGATAAGGTCTGACTTGCGGGAGCAGCTATCTAACTTCACAGGTATCTTTCTGTTGTTTGTACCAGATGATTTCGTACCCACTCTATAAGCTGACTTAATGTCTCTTGCTTCGATTGAATAATTCAACTTAGTACGCAATTCCTGGATCACGATGGCAGTACAGTCTTCTCTGTCAGTTTCATGGGGAAAATCCTGTGATGAGATGATGACAGAATCAAGGAGCTTAAGGTGGTCTGATTCGTCTTGGGTTGCAGTGTGTTGCTGTTGTAGGGAGTTAAAATGGTTCTCTAACTTTTGTAACATCTCTTCTTGCTTCTTAAAGGTTTCTGCTGGTTTAAAGTTAGTAACCGAGATCTGAAGAGAGCTTAATTCCTGTTCGAGGTGGCCGACTCTGGCAGACAGATCTTGGTTAATTTTGTGCATGGCCAAAGCATCACTCTGAAGCTTCATTAGTATTTCATTAGTGAAATTAGTGAAATTAGTATTAAAATATACTAACTACAGTAGTTACTAAAACTTACTAACAGTAATGTTCACATGAACTAACTATTATATCTGCATATGGGTACTGGAATTCTTACGAAACCAAGCACCAGTATTGCGTCAGATTATATCTAGTTAAACACATTTATAGCCAGTGTGTTAGAGAATTGAATGTGATTCTCTAAAATCATCAGTATTCCGTGTGATAATTATTTATGGATAACATAACTCCCAAATAACTCTGAATCAAGAGTTTTTAGTTACAATTGTTATCAAGTAATAATTTTACCGTCACGCGTGAATGCCATGGAGAAAACTAAAATCTTCTCCATTTCTTGTTTACTACCATAAGACGAGAAAGTAATAATATTTAAATCACTAGAATTACAACCCAGTCTTTATTAAAGTATTTAAACCACAATTGCGCGAAATAATATTATTCGTGATAAATAGTTTCTGTGGTGAATGCGGGACGCGGTTGAGGAGGGAGAAGCCATTGTGTAGCGAGACGCCATTGTGTGTGTGGAGTGGTGGACTCGTGTTGCGGAATTGAGCAACAAAGGTCGTGGCGTCAGAGTCTGAGACATGTGACGTTGAGATTATCAGCAAGAATTACACTGGTACTCAATCCAGAATGAATTATTATTGTTCTACGTGATCTGCAGTGCTCGGCCAACTAATAACGCGTCGACATTCAAGCCAAGCTATCAACCACGTGTACGACATTGTGGAAGTTTGAGCCTGGGACGCGATACCGGCAAGCTTCAGCATAATTTGCACCCTTAGATAAGTATATAGTTCTTTTTTGATGCATCATTAGAGATTGTATATGTCGGGGCAGCTTGTCGTTATATCGAACGACTACAACAAATCCAATGTTAGTACCACACTAAATTTAATTTATATTTCATGAATATTGAGATTTAAGTAGCCAAGTTCAATGCTACGTAATATCCCTTAAATTACAGCTCGTATGTGAGGAGTCAACGAGCTGTTACCTACCTTCGTGTTATTCACCTCTAAGGGTTTCAACGAGGAATTCCTGAGATCACGAGGACGAGGCGTGAATGATGTCATAGAAATCGTCTTAAAGCTAAGACTTTTTTGTACACATTTAATTACTCCAAATTTGGTTATTTATTCATGATTCTATCTAATCGGATGCTCGTCATGTACACTGGAGATAATATGTGTTAATTTAAATGATTATTTTCTAATGTAATAATCTTTATAATTTCTGGTGATAATCTTCTATAGATTCTTTAATATTTTGGTCACAAGATTAGTTATTAAACAATGAACTGGTGCACGAACCACACTAGTTCCTAGACGTATATGAAGTTCTACCAATACCCCCCCCCCCCAATGTAGGTGTTTGAGGCTCTGATTTAAGTTAATTAACTATACAGCCCATTAATTATTTAAGTTATTATGCTTCCTAATATTTAGCCATAGACATTGGTTCTTCCTTGTGTTTCTAATGATCACTTTTTATTAGTTCCCTCTTTTCTTAAAAGTGGGTGGTCCTTCGTAATTGATTTCATTAATTTAATAATTGAATAAATTGAGTCAAGCCCCAGATATCCCACAAAGATGGCTAACGTGGTCCCAATGTACAAAAAGGGCGACAGGCAAGAGGCACTGAACTACAGGCCAGTGTCCTTGACTTGTATATCATGCAAGGTGATGGAGAAGATCGTGAGAAAAAAACTAGTAACACATCTGGAGAGAAGGGACTTCGTGACAAATCGCCAACATGGATTCAGGGAGGATAAATCTTGCCTGACTGGCTTAATAGAATTCTACGACCAGATGGCAAAGATTAAGCAAGAAAGAGAAGGCTGGGCGGACTGCATTTTCTTGGATTGTCGGAAAGCCTTTGACACAGTACCGCATAAGAGGCTGGTACATAAGCTGGAGAGACAGGCATGTGTAGCTGGTAAGGTGCTCCAGTGGATACGGGAGTACCTGAGCAATAGGAAGCAGAGCGTTACGGTGAAGGGTGAGACCTAAGATTGGCGTGAAGTCACCAGTGGAGTCATACAGGGCTCTGTACTCGGTCCTATCTTGTTTCTGATATATGTAAATGATCTCTCGGAGGGTATAGATTCATTTCTCTCAATGTTAGCGGACGATGCCAAAATTATGAGAAGGATTAAGACAGTGGAGGACTGCTTGAGGCTTCAAGAAGACCTAGACAAGCTGAAGGAATGGTCAAGCAAATGGTTGTTAGAGTTTAACCCAACCAAATGTAATGTAATGAAGATAGGTGTAGGGAGCAGGAGGCCAGATACAAGGTATCATCTGGGAGATGAAATACTTCAAGAGTCAGAGAAAGAAAAAGACTTGGGGGTTGATATCACGCCAGACCTGTCTCCTGCAGCCCATATCAAGAGGATAACATTAGCGGCATATGCCAGGCTGGCCAACATAAGAACGGCATTCAGAAACTTGTGTAAGGAATCATTCAGAACTTTATATACCACATATGTTAGGCCAATCTTGGAGTATGCAGCCTCAGCATGGAGTCCATATCTAGTCAAGGATAAAACTAAATTGGAAAAGGTTCAAAGGTTTGCCACCAGACTAGTACCCGAGCTAAGAGGTATGAGTTACGAAGTGAGACTACAGGAATTAAACCTCACTTCGCTGGAAGACAGAAGAGTTAGGGGGGGACATGATCACCTCATTCAAGATTCTCAAGGGAATTGATAGGGTAGATAAAGACAGTCTATTTAACACAAGGGGCACATGCACTAGGGGACATAGATGGAAACTGAGTGCCCAAATGAGCCACAGAGATGTTAGAAATAACTTTTTTAGTGTCAGAGTGGTTGACAAATGGAATGCATTAGAAAGTGATGTGGTGGAGGCTGACTCCATACACAGTTTCAAGTGTAGATATGATAGAGCCCAATAGGCTCAGGAATCTGTACATGTGTTGATTGACGGTTCAGAGGCGGGACCAAAGAGCTAAAGCTCAACCCCACAAGCACAACTAGGTGAGTACACACACACACACACACACTAATAATAATCCTTTTGCTTACTGTCTTCTAACAGGCTTTTCTCTCTCTTGTCAGTATTGTGAAGGAGAGGAGGAAGTGGCCACGCTGACGAAGGCGCTGCTGGAGCTGGAGGAGGACATGAGCTATGCTGTGCTGGACGACGACGGTGACCAACAAACACAACACCACTCGGCTGAGCGTGACTCTGACAAGGAGGGACCCACACATGTAGTGACCTCCACAGCAATATGCCTGCAGGACCTGGGACTCGTGGCCGCTTACCTTGGTCTAAATGCTGGCCGCGTACCTGCCCGGTACCGCCACCCGTTCACCCAGAGCAGCATCTACTCCTCCGTGGACAGTGTTGCCAGAGCCCAGGCTGCAGCATACGCCATGTGGGGCGTCCATGTTGGTGACATACGCCGTCGGCCTGGGCGCCTCAGTCAACTGTCTCACCACCGTCGACAAGGAACACCTTCCATGTGGCGCCGCACAGTGTCTGACTACTTCCGCCACCTGGCCACACCCTCACCTCTCCCAGACCATCATTTGGTGGGCTCCTGTCCACACCTGTCTCACCCTTCTGTCTTGGCCCACAACCCCTTGGCTTACCCTCTCCGGTATGCTGTCTCTCTGCCAGCAGCACTTGACACCCTGCCCTCTCACTCAGAGGACCGGGCACTTGACACCATGTCCTCTCACTCAGAGGACCTGGCACTTGACACCATTCCCTCTCACTCAGAGGACCAGGCACTTGACACCATGTCCCCTGACTCACAGTAGCTGGCACTTGACACCATATCCTCTGACTCAGAGGATCGGCCACTTGACACCATATCCCCTGACTCACAGTAGCTGGCACTTGACACCATATCCCCTGACCCACAGTAGCTGGCACTTGTCACCATATCCCCTTGACTCACAGTAGCTGGCACTTGTCACCATATCCCCTGACTCACAGTAGCTGGCACTTGTCACCATATCCCCTTGACTCACAGTAGCTGGCACTTGTCACCATATCCCCTGACTCACAATAGCTGGCACTTGTCACCATATCCCCTTGACTCACAGTAGCTGGCACTTGTCACCATATCCCCTGACTCACAGTAGCTGGCACTTGACACCATATCCCCTTGACTCACAGTAGCTGGCACTTGTCACCATATCCCCTGACTCACAGTAGCTGGCACTTGACACCATATCCCCTTGACTCACAGTAGCTGGCACTTGTCACCATATCCCCTGACTCACAGTAGCTGGCACTTGACACCATATCCCCTGACTCACAGTAGCTGGCACTTGTCACCATATCCCCTTGACTCACAGTAGCTGGCACTTGACACCATATCCCCTGACTCACAGTAGCTGGCACTTGTCACCATATCCCCTGACTCACAGTAGCTGGCACTTGACACCATATCCCCTGACTCATAGTAGCTGGCACTTGACACCATATCCCCTGACTCATAGTAGCTGGCACTTGACACCATATCCTCTGACTCATAGTAGCTGGCACTTGACACCATATCCCCTGACTCACAGTAGCTGGCACTTGTCACCATATCCCCTGACTCACAGTAGCTGGCACTTGTCACCATATCCCCTGACTCATAGTAGCTGGCACTTGACACCATATCCTCTGACTCACAGTAGCTGGCACTTGACACCATATCCCCTGACTCACAGTAGCTGGCACTTGTCACCATATCCCCTTGACTCACAGTAGCTGGCACTTGACACCATATCCCCTGACTCACAGTAGCTGGCACTTGTCACCATATCCCCTGACTCACAGTAGCTGGCACTTGACACCATATCCCCTGACTCATAGTAGCTGGCACTTGACACCATATCCCCTGACTCATAGTAGCTGGCACTTGACACCATATCCTCTGACTTATAGTAGCTGGCACTTGACACCATATCCCCTGACTCACAGTAGCTGGCACTTGTCACCATATCCCCTGACTCACAGTAGCTGGCACTTGTCACCATATCCCCTGACTCATAGTAGCTGGCACTTGACACCATATCCTCTGACTCACAGTAGCTGGCACTTGTCACCATATCCCCTGACTCACAGTAGCTGGCACTTGTCACCATATCCCCTGACTCACAGTAGCTGGCACTTGACACCATATCCCCTGACTCACAGTAGCTGGCACTTGACACAATATCCCCTGACTCATAGTAGCTGGCACTTGTCACCATATCCCCTTGACTCACAGTAGCTGGCACTTGTCACCATATCCCCTGACTCATAGTAGCTGGCACTTGACACCATATCCCCTGACTCATAGTAGCTGGCACTTGACACTTGATGTTAATTTTTGACCATTTTGGAAATTTTTTGACACAAAATTGAATATTTTTTTTCTCCCTTCCTATTTATGCTATAATGCTGAGAGATGAGCAAGTTGAACTAAATTTTATATAAAACTAGTCAAAAAAGTTTGATTGAAATCGAATCATTTTTCATTTGTCATATTTTTCTGTAATGTGACTAGTGTGCCCCCCACTAGTGTGCTTGTGTATAACTATACCTGTACCAAGTCTTAACACTAGTGTGCTTGTGTATAACTATACCTGTACCAAGTCTTAACACTAGTGTGCTTGTGTATAACTATACCTGTACCAGTCTTAACACTAGTGTGCTTGTGTATAACTATACCTGTACCAAATCTTAACACTGGTGTGCTTGTGTATAACTATACCTGTACCAGTCTTAACACTGGTGTGCTTGTGTATAACTATACCTGTACCAGTCTTAACACTGGTGTGCTTTTGTATAACTATACCTGTACCAGTCTTAACACTGGTGTGCTTGTGTATAACTATACCTGTACCAGTCTTAACACTGGTGTGCTTGTGTATAACTATACCTGTACCAGTCTTAACACTGGTGTGCTTTTGTATAACTATACCTGTACCAGTCTTAACACTTGGAAGGTTTTTTATTGGTATATATGAACTTCGACTTAGCACTAGAGTGCTTTTAATTTGATATAATAAATGATTTACTTAAAATAATTTTTCACTGTAGCTTGAGTATCATAATTAGCATATTTATAACTTAAATAATATTTTGTGTTTGTATGTCTTGATATTAGCATGATTAGGTTGTTCCCTTGTGATTACTAAGATGCAACTTAACTTGTTCTTGTGAGTAACTATTCTGTTTTAACTTTGCCGTGAATGAATTCCCATGATCTTGTAACATAATATGTACTGTTCTCAGTATTGTAAATTGGTTAAAAGAAAGAGCTGTATGGTCTGTCCTTATTTGAAAAGTCATTACTTGTTGAGTAATATAAATATTGTCATCTTAGCTCTCTAGTTGTTGAGCTGTGTGGTCATGGTTAGTTGGCCTCAGCTAGCCATGGTTATTAAGCTGTGTGTACATGGTTAGCTTGCCTCAGCTAACCATGATTGTTGAGCTGTGTTCATGGTAAGTTGGCCTCAGATGGCCCTGGTTATTGAGCTGTGTGGTCATGGTTAGTTGGCCTCAGCTAGCCATGGTTGTTGAGCTGTGTGTCCGAGGTTAGCTGGCCTCAGCTAACCATGGTTGTTGAGCTGTGTGTCCGTGGTTAGCTGGCCTCAGCTAACCATGGTTGTTGAGCTGTGTGTCCGTGGTTAGTTGGCCTCAGCTAGTCCTGGTTGTTGAGCTGTGTGTTCATGGTCAACCCATCCTCCTGTTTAGATAGTAGTGGGTGTAACTATGTGCACAATAGTACAAATACTGACGTACTAAGCATTTGGACAGTAGAATTTGATACTATTCACTCTATATATTCCGAAAAAATGACGCTGAAAAACAAACTTAAATATTCCAAGGCCTAGTATAGAACACATATGTACTATATTATGCCTCAGGTAGCGTGTATTAGGCCTGTGGAGGTTAGGTTAGGGTAGCTTAGCTTGTCTTTGCAACATAAATACAAAACCTATTCCCGTTTGGCCAAATTAGTAGAAATTTCTCCTTTATAATTGCGATGTTCGTTTGTATATGTACTATGGTCCTAATGCACTGTGGAGAAATGCCCAACAGACCACTGGAACATTATCTAACACAGTGCACAGTTACACACACACAGACCACTGGAACATTATCTAACACAGTGCATAGTTACACACACAACAGACCACGTGAACATTATCTAACACAGAGCACAGTTACAAGCCCATTAAGATTTCAACTTAATTCAACAGAGCAGAAGAAGTTGTTAAACACATATGGCAAAATCTTACTGAAGCGACCATACGAGTCATAAATACTCATACTCCGCCCAAGTAAAACAGAAACAAGCAACATTTAGTGGGCCTGCCAGAGGCTTAGGTCCCGCGAAGGAATATTCTTGCAAAAAAAATATATGGTCCTAATCGTTATTATAAGTACAACCAATACAGGAGGATAGGCTGTCACTGTCAGTTGGTATCAGCTAGCCCTGGTTGATCTGTTGTGTGTTCATGGCCAGTTAGCATCAGATATCTACATTTAATGAGTTGTGTGCTCCATGGCCACTTGACATCAGTTATCTCTGTAATCTGCTGGTGATTATAGAGCTGAGGACGATATGTGTTTATCACTGATATTTAACAATGTGTTTATCACTGATATTTAACAATGTGTTTATCACTGATATTTAACAATGTGTTTATCACTGATATTTAACAATGTGTTTAACATGTTACTCAATATACTTTTGTTTTTATTTTTCACAGGATCTGATTTCTATATATTATTTATATGGGTCAAAAAGATTAGTAATATCAGCCAATATATTTTGGTCAATATGTTTCCCGACTCAATTTAAAATTTTAATATTGATCATGTTTTAATTAACTTATTATAATGACACATTTAATTCAAGAAATGCTTTAATATAGTTCCTGTTGCATTGATGAAATTGCACAAGCCTGCATTTTGAAATATGTTTTCTATTGTTAGAGTTTATTTTTTTTGCTCTGAATCTAAATTACATCGCTGCACTGAACTAAAATATTGCAAAGGTTTCGCTCAATCAGCTTAGATTTTTCACCTATTCCAGTATCTGATAAAACCTTGTCTTTAGGTTAAAATTCTCACAGCAATATACATTAATGTGTAAGAAAAGTTGTCTTCAATGTTTTTGGTTTGTGTTTTGTAGTGGTAAGGTCAGCGGGCTAACATGTTAGTGTTCCGTCGTCTCTGGTACCTTCCTTACATAGTAGGAATATCTTGGTGGAACCTGGCCCCTTGTTCCTCACTCTAGTCAACAACAGTTCTCAGGGAAATAATTCAGATGCGATCTGAGAAAATACAATTATACTGACATCAATGCTCACAGACTTGATATTCTTTATCAGTTCTTCAACATCCATGTTCCAGACTTAATACTCTTTATCAGTTCTTCAACATCCATGTTCCAGACTTAATACTTTTTATCAGTTCTTCAACATCCATGTTCCAGACTTAACACTCTTTATCAGTTCTTCAACAACCATGTTCCAGACTTAGTACTCTTTATCAGTTCTTCAACAACCATGTTCCAGACTTAGTACTCTTTATCAGTTCTTCAACATCCATGTTCCAGACTTAACACTCTTTATCAGTTCTTCAACAACCATGTTCCAGACTTAATACTCTTTATCAGTTCTTCAACAAAGTGCACGAATTCTGAAATTCGGCGGTTCCAGGAAATTTATTCACTTCTGATATGAAGGCTTGCCTTGCATCCCTCTCCGTCTCACTCATTACTCTTTCCTACTGGTCGTCCTTTCTCAGAACCATCATAAATTCCTGCATACAATTTAGCATCACTTTAACATGAACATTTATGTTCTATGAAAACAGAAGCTAGACTTTCTTTATTCATGATCATGAGTTCATGAGATCATGAGATCATGAGATTTATTCATGAGTTCTTTTTCATCAATTCACGTTTCACATAAAGAGGTGGCAGTAAAATTTGAGGAGGACAGACTAGAGGTTGAGCAGCCACATTATGTGAGCCAGGTTGAAGGGCTTCTGGAGATGGCCTCCACTACACTCATAGTATTTGTCACCTGCTCCACTCTCCCTCAAAGACAACCCGGGTATTTGGACTAACCTTCCTGCATTCATATTATTACAGACATAAACAAAACTGAAGAGGTAGGCTTTTATCTGAATAAAATTAGATTACGAGAAAACTTGAGCTGATCATAGGTAACCAAATACAGATTTGAATTCAACTCCTTGAAAATTTACAGAATCTGTCTACAAAAACTTGACAGTAATAATGACGCAGGCTTGTGCATTATCAATCATTTATATGTTTTATTTAAAGAGTATTAGCAACATAACATCCTGTTCTCAGTTTAGGCAAGAGATGTTGTCGATCCTCTCATAGGTTAGTTAGATTAATTGATCACAGTTATATTATTCAATAAACCAGGATTAATCTGTATCATCAACAACCATCAAGTGATAAGTAGGTTTACCTTACGTTTTTACTATATTAAATATTAATTTCACCAAAGAAATATTTAGGCAAAACTGTATGTAATGTGAAACTTTCCATCATTGTATTACATGGTGGTGCTGGATACAACGGACCTATTATAGAATCTGGTAATATTTTTCTTGTTTGCTTATCACTTGACTGTTTGATTATATTTGATGTAAACTTATATATAAGTAGAGTTATGAACATATATATCTTGCCAGATGGTGGCACTGTTACCAGTGGTGGAGTTATGTGTAACTCTCCAGATGGTCACACTGTTACCAGTGGTGGAGTTATGTGTAACTCTCCAGATGGTCACACTGTTACCAGTCTTGGAGTTATGTGTAACTCTCCAGATGGTGGCACTGTTACCAGTCGTGGAGTTAGGTGTAACTCTCCAGATGGTCACACTGTTACCAGTCGTGGAGTTAGGTGTAACTCTCCAGATGGTCACACTGTTACCAGTCGTGGAGTTAGGTGTAACTCTCCAGATGGTCACACTGTTACCAGTCGTGGAGTTAGGTGTAACTCTCCAGATGGTCACACTGTTACCAGTCGTGGAGTTAGGTGTAACTCTCCAGATGGTGGCATTGTTAACAGTCGTGGAGTTAGGTGTAACTCTATATATCATGTTGCTGTGTGAGTTTTTTCTTAAATTATCACATTTATTACTTTAGAATATAATGAACAAAATTCTTAAAAACTCTTGTTTACTCTTTCGTAAGCTGAACAGGAAATAAAATATTAAACAAACATTCTGTTCACCAAAAGAATTTGAGGAATTTTCTTAACTAGTTATCACAGTTCTAACTAATTTGGGAAATTTGCTATATATGCATCACACAACTCCATTCATTATAAAAATACAAAAAAATACAAAATTATGATTTATAATGTTATTTCTGATTTCGAGATGTTACTTTGGCATGGTTTTCATTACACATATTTGTGAAAAACATGTCAAATAATAAATAATTAATAAAAAAAATTCTTTTAGTAATCCCTTATTGAAACAAGAAAATAACACTGACCTATATATATATATAAATATATATATATATATATATATATATATATATATATATATATATATATATATATATATATATATATATATATATATATATATGACAATGTCAGACCACGGAGAAAAATGAAACAGGAAATTTCCTTAAGTACTTTCGTATATTAAATACATCTTCAGAAGGTCTTTGGACCTTCTGAAGATGTATTTAATATACGAAAGTACTTAAGGAAATTTCCTGTTTCATTTTTCCTCCGTGGTCTGACATTGTCACATTCTTAATCACGTGTTTATTTTCGTGATATACACACACACATATATATATATATATATATATATATATATATATATATATATATATATATATATATATATATATATATATATGTATATATATATATATATATATATATATATATATATATATATATATATATATATATATATATATATATATATATATATATATATATGGGGGGGGTACCACCACTGGTGTAATTATAGGGACCCACAGCCTCAGAGAAGGGAACACAGAGCACTCAGGGAAAAACTTGACATTTAACTCTGAATACGAAAGAGTGTTCACTTCTCCTACCACCCCCTTTTTTTTTTATTATGATGTACACTTTATTATGCAAGGTTATACAGTTACATATCTGATTTTATACAAAAAATGAACATTAAGAGGACACAAGAAAAAGTTCGCTTCCTAGAGGCTGTAGATTTCCTCGAACTCCTCCGACGCCGGGCAGGAACCGAGGATGCAGCGGGTATTTCCCCTCTGGATCGCGACACTGAGACGCTGAAAGAGAAAACTTGCTGCTCTAGGGTCTCTTGTTGTAATGACCGCTTACCCTGTCGTAATAACCGCGGCCTCTCTTGTAATAACCCGATGTTCCCCAGTATTAATCCTGTTATCTTGTTATCTCTCGTGATCGTAATATACGCTCTCTGTTGTACATCTCTGTCTCTCTCCACTCAATACCCCAGCTTAACACTGTTACAGTCCAGTATGACCCCTCACTGGACTGCCACGTATGTAAGAGGAATATTAAATGAGGAAGATACACCAAGGACAAGGGTTATTAGTTAAAACAATAACAAAACACATTAACACTGCCACCACCTTCCCGACCAACCATACCTGAATGTGTCTATCACCGATCCCCCAGGAAGGCAAGGAATCAGTAACCATGGGACTCCGGGTAATATGAATTTCAGAAATAAATTTTGGAAAATTAGTTTGTTTAATTCCCGTTACTTATTTGAATCCAAGGGTAACTTTAGTATCCATTAATAGTAGGAGGACATGGGGGGGGGGCTTCCAATACAACCCCTAAAAATGACAAAGAAGCAAAATATATCAAAGGGGAGTTAAGTGAATACCACTGGACAAGCTATACAATTTATTTTATGAAACATGTAAATTAAGACAATTTGAACATATACCCTATTCTATTTCCCTAGAGGCACAATGGATATTTACTGAGGGTACGAACTCAAGTGCTACTATACCTTAAATACCCGCACTACGGCCACGATGTTGATGGCTGCCCTCAGCCCCGAGGATACGGGCTTGCGGCCCTGTTCCTAATACACTCCCAAGACACACTGATGAAATTTTGTTTTTCCAACTTATTGCTGGGAAGGATTGCTCCTCCCACCATCTAATACAGCCCCAGGGCTCCACCCATTATTTTGGCACTGGCCAACCATTTAACACGTAGGCCTGAGGTCTGGCTCTCTAGGGCCAATAAGGACTTGGCCCTTATCTCAGGCCAATCACCTTCACTGATCTGTCGTGGAAAGCTACATGAATTTCTGAAGATTGAGTCAGCTCTCCCCAGCTACAGAGAAGGGGGACAAGGCGCGTCTATGGAGCCCAGGCACCTGCGAGCAATGTTTACAAAACTGATAATTTATGTTCAAGCCTGTCTCCTCTAAGATAGGAGTAGGGACATTTGACTCTGCCTGGTATGGGGAAGTTGAGTGGGAGAAGCCAAGGTATCCACGACCACCCTACCCTCAGGTCAACCTCTTGACCCTGACAAATGGGCGACAGGGGGGGGGGAAGAGGAGAGGAGACGAATGACGGCCAAGGGGAGGGGAGAAGGAAGGAGGGGAGAGGGAGAAGGAAAGGAGGGGAGAAGGGGAGGGAAAAGAGGGGAGAAGGGAGAACCAATGATCTGAGCCCCAGATCATTACATTGTGGTGTCAATGAGCTTGGAACCAAGATCCTTAAGAAACCTTCTTGCACTCTCACCCCATGGGCCTAGGGTCTCAGACCCTATTGGAACGAAGTTGTACCTTTGATCTAATTGCCTGTACTTGACTGACTTTTGTTTTTCTCTGTGTGTCGCTGCGGCTCCTGCCGTGCCGGCAGAGAGGGTGATGTATGTCGTTGCCAGGGTGGATACGCAAGTATAGTCCCATGCTAACTGCCTGCCACCCTTCCACGGACGCAGTGTGATTCCGTCTGGTCGGCCGGCAAAGCTAACAGAGTCACGGTTCAGTAGGTTGCGGGGCTCTCTCTCCGCTGGACACTGAGCAGAGGCAAGGCTTCTTTTAATGATGTCGTTGACTTCGTCGTGTCTAGTGTGCCAACCACCCGATTTTCCACAGTGCAGGCCATGCAATCCATATTCGTCAGCATCTGCCTCGCCGCAAATACACCTGTGAACAGTGTGGATAGGGGCAGCAAGGCGGAGAGCGACTGCAATACGGAGCTCCTGCGGATCAAGACGTGTGCCTGTCGCAGACATAGGGACTGCCAGAAGGAAGTCCCCTGCATGGGGAGCCTGCACAGCTGTGAGGCGTGCACGATCACTGGGGGTTGTTGCTGCCTCCAGCAAAGCTGTGGCTTCTTTGTCTACAATGGGGCTGTCCCAACTGGATTGTTTCTTGGCTTTCGGCATGGCTGGTCTGAGTGCTGGGTCTGTCATGGCACCCCATTTCGTGTCACATTCCGTGTAGTGGGGGTCCTGTATCCCCGCTACATCACTCAGGGTGTCAGGTAGAATTTCCTTAACCAGGTCATCTGATGCTGAGGAGGAAGACAGGAAGGCTGGGACTGCAATTTGGGTGGCGGTGCGGACACCCAAGCCACCGAGCCTGACAGGAAGAGTGGCTTGTTTCCACTGGCATTCGTTGAGAGAGAGGTTAACAACTTTTTCCAGCATGGTCTTCAGTAGGAGGTCATACTCGTCAAGCTTTGGGTTGTTGTAAGATGGGGCGCACCTCAGAAAGTAGGTTAGCCTCGGAAGGGATAGGCATTTGGTGAGGAGATAAAAAGCATCGTGGGCATCGATGTCACCTATTCTGTCTTCCATCCTCCTAAGGTCTGCGATTTTCTTGTCGAGGATCTCCTCAATGGCGTTAGACCCGAGGGGAGCTCCAAGGAGGGTGCTGTTCTCGGCCCTAATGACATGGGCTCCAGGCAAGGCAGACCTTATTCTAGCTACGATGTCTGGGTTGGAGGAGACTACTTCACACTTGGAAGGGTTCAGGACGAGACCCAGGCTTACTTCTTGCTCCCTTATTTTCCTGATATCTGACAAGAGGTGGTCTACGGTGCCAGCTATAGTGCCATCATCCAAAAACCAGATGTTGAACTCGCTGGACAAGCTTTCGGTGATTTCTTTTAAGACTAAGCAGAAAAGAAGGGGAGCAAGAGGATCACCTTGCTGAACACCTTCACATGATCTGATTTCATGTTCACCAAAGAGCAGTTTTGACTCGCCACTGTAGCACGATATATATATATATATATATACAAGAAGGGGGGGTACCTGGCTGTTGTGAGGGGAACAGCTTGTGTTCATATATGTATATATTTGCGCTGTGGGACAGGACAGGGACAAAGCATCCCTTTGTCAACATAGCACACATAAATAATATATACTAGAAGGGGGGAAGGGGGGAACCTGGCGGTGCTCGGGTCGATCCGGTGCATAAATGTACCCCCCACAAACCCTCGCCATCCTCCACATACAACCTCCCCGTCTTCCCCCCATCAATGTAACAATGTTCAATACCCACTGTCCTCATCGTTGTAAGCATCTTCACACTATATATATTCCCCACCACACACCCGCCCCATCACCCACCTACACACCCATTTTCCCAACACACCGTCTCCTTGTCCTACCACAGGCATTCCCTGTCTCCTCACTTCGTGCCAACATATGCCCTTCCCCCAGTCTCTTCCCTCCCTGAAAACATATTCCCCTTTCTCCTCTTTTCCTGCCCAGACATTCCCTTACCCCATCAATGTAACCAAAATGTTGTGGCCAGAATGCAAATCTGTCATCTGAACTTGTCTTGAAAATCTATATCTGAATTCACATTTATTTCAACTAGCTGTTACCTAGCTGTAAATAGGTACCTGGGAGTTATACAACTGTTACGGGCTGCTTCTTGGGTACTCACCTAGTTGTGCTTGCGGGGGTTGAGCTCTGGCTCTTTGGTCCCGCCTCTCAACTGTCAATCAACAGGTGTACAGATTCCTGAGCCTATTGGGCTCTATCATATCTACATTTGAAACTGTGTATGGAGTCAGCCTCCACCACAACACTATTTAATGCATTCCATTTGTTAACTACCCTGAAACTGAAAAAATTCTTTCTATCATCTCTGTGGTTCATCTGGGTATTAAGTTTCCACCTGTGTTCCCTTGTTCGTGTTCCACCCGCGCTAAAGAGTTTGTCTTTGTCCACCCTGTCAATTCCCCTGAGAATTTTGTAGGTGGTTATCATGTCTCCCCTTACTCCTGTTTTCCAGGGTTTTGAGGTTCAGCTCCCTTAGCCTTTCCTCGCAACTCATTCTTCTCAGTTCCGGGACCAGTCTGGTGGCATACCTCTGAATCTTCTCTAACTTCATATTGTGTTTAACTAGGTATGGAATCCAGGCTGGAGCTGCATACTCCAGGATTGGTCTTACATAAGTGGTATACTGGGTCCTGAACGATTCCTTAAACAAGTTTCTGAAGGCAGTTCTTATATTGGCCAGTGTGTGTGTGTGTGTGTGTGTGTGTGTGTGTGTGTGTGTGTGTGTGTGTGTGTGTGTGTGTGTGTGTGTGTGTGTGTGTACTCACCTAATTGTACTTGCGGGGGTTGAGCTCTGGCTCTTTGGTCCCGCCTCTCAACCGTCAATCAACTGGTGTACAGATTCCTGAGCCTATTGGGCTCTATCATATCTACATTTGAAACTGTGTATGGAGTCAGCCTCCACAACATCACTTCCTAATGCATTCCATTTACTAACTACTCTGACACTGAAAAAGTTCTTTCTAACGTTTCTGTGGCTCATTTGGGTACTCAGCTTCCACCTGTGTCCCCTTGTTCGCGTCCCACCAGTGTTGAATAGTTCATCCTTGTTTACCCGGTCGATTCCCCTGAGGATTTTGTAGGTTGTAATCATGTCCCCCCTTACTCTTCTGTCTTCCAGTGTCGTAAGGTGCATTTCCCGCAGCCTTTCCTCATAACTCATGCCTCTTAGTTCTGGGACTAGTCTAGTAGCATACCTTTGGACTTTTTCCAGCTTCGTCTTGTGCTTGACAAGGTACGGGCTCCATGCTGGGGCCGCATACTCCAGGATTGGTCTTACATATGTGGTGTACAAGATTCTGAATGATTCCTTACACAGGTTCCTGAACGCCGTTCTGATGTTAGCCAGCCTCGCATATGCCGCAGACGTTATTCTCTTTATGTGGGCTTCAGGAGACAGGTTTGGTGTGATATCAACTCCTAGATCTTTCTCTCTGTCTGTTTCATTAAGTACTTCATCTCCTATTCTGTATCCTGTGCCTGGCCTCCTGTTTCCACTGCCTAGTTTCATTACTTTGCATTTACTCGGGTTGAACTTCAACAGCCATTTGTTGGACCATTCACTCAGTCTATCCAGGTCATCTTGTAGCCTCCTACTATCATCCTCTGTTTCAATCCTCCTCATAATTTTTGCATCGTCGGCAAACATTGAGAGGAACGAATCTATACCCTTTGGGAGATCATTTACATATACCAGAAACAGTATAGGTCCAAGGACTGACCCCTGCGGGACTCCACTTGTGACGTCTCGCCAATCTGAGACCTCACCCCTCACACAGACTCGTTGTCTCCTGTTGCTTAGGTACTCCTCTATCCACCGGAGTACCTTCCCTCTCACTCCAGCCTGCATCTCCAACTTTCGCAATAGCCTCTTGTGTGGCACTGTATCAAATGCTTTCTGACAATCCAAAAATATGCAGTCTGCCCACCCTTCTCTTTCTTGCCTTATTTTTGTTGCCTGGTCGTAGAATTCAAGTAACCCTGTGAGGCAGGACCTGCCATCCCTGAACCCATGTTGATGCTGTGTTACAAAGTTCCTTCGCTCCAGATGCTCCACTAGTTTTTTTCGCACAATCTTCTCCATCAGCTTGCATGGTATGCAGGTTAGGGACACTGGCCTGTAGTTCAGTGCCTCCTGTCTATCCCTTTTCTTGTATATCGGGACTACGTTAGCTGCTTTCCAAATATCTGGCAGTTCCCCCTGTTGCCAGTGATTTGTTATATACTATGGAGAGTGGTAGGCTCAGTTCTCTTGCTCCTTCCTTTAGAACCCAAGGGGAGATTCCATCTGGGCCTATAGCCTTCGTCACGTCCAACTCTAGTAAACACTTCCTTACTTCCCCACTGGTAATCTCAAACTCTTCCAGTGGTTCCTGGTTAGCTATTCCCTCACTTACCTCTTGAATCTGTGTGTGTGTGTGTGTGTGTGTGTGTGTGTGTGTGTGTGTGTGTGTGTGTGTGTGTGTGTGTGTGTGTGTGTGTGTGTGTGTGTGTGTGTGTGTGTGTGTGTGTGTGTGTGTGTGTGTGTGTGTGTGCGTGTGTGCGTGCGTGCGTGCGTGCGTGCGTGCGTGCGTGCGTGCGTGCGTGCGTGCGTGCGTGTGTGTGTGTGTGTGTGTGTGTGTGTGTGTGTGTGTGTGTGTGTGTGTGTGTGTGTGTGTGTGTGTGTGTGTGTGTGTGTGTGTGTGTGTGTGTGTGTGTGTGTGTGTGTGTGTGTGTGTGTGTGAAATAAAATAACAAAATAAAATAAAATTAGTTAGTAGTTAGTAACGGTGATTTATTTACAGTTGAGAGGCAGGCCGGAAGAGCAGAGCTCAACCTCCGCAAGCACAACTATGTGAATACAACTAGGCGAATACACACATACAGTGTAAGGAATCTGTCAGAATCACGTATGAAAAGACAAACCGTGATTATGCGACCCCAGCATGGATCCGTACCTTGTCAACACAAGACCAAACTGGAAAAAATTCAATAGGTATGCAACTATGCTAATCCCAGAACTAAGAGGCATGAGTTACGAGATAAATCTGCGTGAAATGCACTTCACGTCGCTGGAAGAAAGAAGAGCTTGGAGAGACATGATCACCACATACAAAATTTGCAGAAGAATTGTATGCCCCCGCCCCTCACCCCAGTATCCTTTGAGACCCTGTTATTCACCTCACAAATTCTCACACCCATGGAACAGCTTCCCCCATCAGCAGAACACTCACCAAGTAGGCGATTTGAGAAGGGACAGAAGAAAGTGAGCCTCAAGGCAATATACACTAACATAGATGGAATTACAAATAAAGCAAATCAACTTGGAGAATGGATACTTGAAGAAAACCCAGACATAATAGCACTCACAGAAAGAAAGCTAACGAAAACAATATCAAATGAAGTGTTCCCACAGCACTATTATATTATGAGGAAAGAGAGAGAAGGAAGAGGCAGTGGTGGTGTAGCTCTGCTGGTAAGAAAAGACTGAGATTTTGAAGAGATGGGTATTCAGGGCTGTGAAGGTTACAGTGACTACATAACAGGTACCATAACAACTGGAGGACAAAAAATTACAGTCGTAGTCATATATAATCTACCACCAAATGACAGAAGACACAGACAGGAATATGATAGAAACAACATGGCCACCATTAACATAATAGAGAGAGCAGCTTCTGTTACCAACAGGAATGGATCTGGACTACTAATCATGGGAAACTTCAACCATGGGAAGATAGATTGGGAGAACAGATCCGCATGGAGGACCAGAAATATGGAGAGCTAAGCTGCTGGACGTGGTAACAAGACACTTTCTAAGCCAGCACATCAAGGAACCAACAAGAATGAGAGGAGAAGATGAACCAGCAATGCTTGATCTGATATTTACCCTAAATGAGTGGGATATAAGGGAAGTTAAGATGGAAGCACCCTTGGGAATGACTGACCTCAGTGTATTAAACTTTGAGTACCTGGTAGAGCTAGGAATTATCTCACTCAAAACAGAACTAGGAAACAAAAGGGTGGCATAAAGAAAGCGGAACTATGAGGAGATGAGAAGTTTCCTAAGGGTAATACCTTGGGACACAAACCTCAGAGCTGAGTCTGTACACGATATGATGGACTATGTCACCCAAAAGTGTCAGGAGGCAGTAAACAGGTTCATCCCAGGCAGTAAACCAGGCGGCCATGGAAGGGTTCGAAATTATGAGAGAGGAGGTCAAGAGAAACCTGCTGGATCTGGATGTTAGAAAGGCTCCTGGTCCAGATGGGATCTCACCATGGGTACTGAAAGAGTGTGCTGAGGCACTTTGCTTGCCACTCTCCATAGTGTATAGTAGGTCATTGGAGATGGGACACCTACCAGAAATATGGAAGACAGCAAATGTGGTCCCAATATACAAAAAAGGGCGACAGGCAGGAGGCACTGAACTACAGGCGAGTGTCCTTGACTTGTATACCATGCAAGGTGATAGAGAAGATCATGAGAAAAAACCTGGTAACACATCTGGAGAGAAGGGACTTCGTAACAAATCGCCAACATGGGTTCAGGGAGGGTAAATCTTGCCTGACTGGCTTAATAGAATTCTACGACCAGGTGACAAAGATTAGGCAAGAAAGTGAAGGCTGGGCAGACTGTATTTTCTTGGATTGTCGGAAAGCCTTTGACACAGTACCGCATAAGAGGCTGGTACATAAGCTGGAGAGACAGGCAGGTGTAGCTGGTAAGGTGCTCCAGTGCCTAAGCAATAGAAATCAGAGAGTTACGGTGAGGGGTGAGACCTCCGATTGGCGTGAAGTCACCAGTGTAGTCCCACAGGGCTCTGTACTCGGTCTTATCTTGTTTCTGATATATGTAAATGATCTCCCGGAGGGTATCGATTCATTTATCTCAATGTTTACTAACGATTCCAAAATTATGAGAAGGATTAAGACAGAGGAGGATTGCTTGAGGCTTCGAGAAGACCTAGACAAGCTGAAGGAATGGTCGAACAAATTGTTGTTAGAGTTTAACCCATGCAAATGTAATGTAATGAAGATAGGTGTAGGGAGCAGGAGGCCAGATACTAGGTATCATCTGGGAGATGAAATTCTTCAAGAGTCAGAGAGAGGAAAAAGACTTGGAGGTTGACATCACGCCAGACCTGTCTCCTGCAGCCGATGTCAAGAGAATAACATCAGCGACATATGCCAGGCTGGCCAACATAAGAACGACATTCAGAAACTTGTGTAAGTAATCATTTAGAACTTTGTATACCACATATGTCAGGCCAATCCTGGAGTATGCAGCCCCAGTATGGTGTTCATATCTAGTGAAGGACAAGACTAAACTGGAAAAGGTTCAAAGGTTTGCCACCACACTAGTACCCGAGCTGAGAGGTATGAGCTACGAGGAGAGAATACGGGAATGAAACCTCACTTCGATGGAAGACAGAAGAGATAGGGGGGACATGATCACCACATTCAAGATTCTCAAGGGAATTGATAGGGTAGATAAAGACAGGCTATTTAACACAAGGGGCACACGCACTAGGGGACACAGTTGGAAACTGAGTTCCCAAATGAGCCACAGAGATATTAGAAAGAACTTTTTTAGTGTCAGAGTGGTTGACAAATGGAATGCATTAGGAAGTGATGTGGTGGAGGCGGTCTCCATACACAGTTTCAAGCGTAGATATGATAAAGTCCAATAAGCTCAGGAACCTATACATCTGTTCATTGACGGTTGAGAGGCGGGACCAAAGAGCCGGAGCGCAACCCCCGCAAGCACAATTAGGTGAATACACACACACACACATGAAGCTGCTTGCTATAGCTGTCTAACTCTCAGGTACATATAGACTGTTAGGTAACAGGGTCATCAGGATGAAAGAAACTATGCCCATTTGTTTCCATTATCGCCAGGGATCGATCCCCGGTTCCTAGGATTACGAGCCCCGAGTGTTGTTGACTTAGCCAAAGGCCCCCTACACAGGTGTTTTTGCATGAACGTGTGTGCATGAGTGCGGGCTTGCGGGCGTGTGTTCGTGTGTGTGTGTGTTTGCCTGCGTGTTTTGTAAAATAGTTGAAATTTACCTTATATAAAAAAAAACTATTTAGCACCTGTGAGAGGGATGCAGCTTCATTTTCTAATGACTGATCTTACCATCAGAGTGTCGTCGGACCCCTTAATATAGTGGTTAAGGCGTCATGTACACCAGTTGCAGGGTGCTCCTAGCAGTATGGGTTTGAGTCACTTCTGGGATGTGAGTTTTCAGTTGTATATATGCCTGGGGACCATTCAGGCTTGTTCGCATTTGTATTCCTCACGTGTACTCAAAAGAATAAGATGATTTGATAAAATACCATGCCCAAGATTACGATCAGAGTGATGGCTGGATAATGGGGAATTAGACTCGGCCACCATCATCTTTTGTCCGGTCGAGATGGTCGAGTGGATAAGGTGTCCTGTACACACCAGTTGCATTGTGCTCCTGGCAGTATGGGTTCGAGTCATTTCTGGGGTGTGCATTTTCAGTTGCATATAGTCCTGGGGACCATTGAGGCTTGTTCTCATTTCTGTTCCTCAAGTGTGCCCCAAAGAATGAGGTGATTTGATAAAATGCCATGCCCAAGATTACCATCCGAGTGTCGGCAAGGAAGTGGTTCAAATAGCTTCGGCTGTCACTCCCTTTTGTCCGGTCGTGATGGTCAAGCGGATTAAGGCGTCCTGTAGATACCATTTGCGTTGCTCCTGGCAGTATGGGTTCGAGTCACTTCTGGGGTGTGAGTTTCCAGTCACATAAAGTCCTGGGGACCTAGGTCAGTCAGAGCTTGAACAGCAACTCGTTCTCGCACTTGCTTATAATCAATATCCGGCTTATGAAAAGTGCATATGTGACATACTAATTTATTGTGAATATTTGAGTTTACCTTGAAAAGCTGAATAGAAAACCACGACCTAACCTAACCTTCTTAGTATGTTAACATATTATAATTAGTACTGAACCTATACCTATATTGATATTACAGTTTTATAAAAAATAATAAAACAAAACTAAAATATTTAAATAAATTGTAAAGTAATTCAGGATATTGTCAAATTGTGTATAAAATCTCTAGTGTTTAATAAAACTGAGAGAATAAGTTAGTGCCTTGAAAAAAATATGGCTTTGAATATGTCACATATGTACTTATTTATAAGCGAAATAGTGACTATAAGCAATAAGTCATATATGTGCTGTCTTGTGCAAGAGCAGGTTGCAACCAGACATGGGAAGGTCAGTGTGGGCTTTGCGGTCAACTGGGAGCAACATCTCTCCCTCTGGAGCCGGGTAGACCATCGAGGCCGGGCTGTATATTTTAAGGTATCTGTGTCTGGGTTTTTAGTACAGTGTAGAATCCACATTAATTGTTGTAGTTAAATACCAATTGCTTCAGTTAGGAAAATATTCACTTCGGAAGTGTTTCGACAGGGTTTTATATAATTTTATTTTTATGAATAATCTTGGGGTTAATAAATCGTTTATAGAATTTATGGTGTTTAATAGAATTTCCCCCAACGTGTATTTTGTACTTCCTGTTGATGGTCTCAAGCCCTATGCTTGAGACTAAGCATCCTCTGCAAGCTTGCAAGCATTTATTTAATACCTAAGAAACTCCTTTTTACTTTAATTTAATTTCCACACTTAACGTAAATCTAATCCCTCCTTTTACGATAACTGTGGATCCATTTTCGGGGGTTTATATCTAATTGACGGTATCCTGCTTCACCGTCAGTTTGAGGGAATTACTCAGTGGGTTAGCAGGTGGTGGCGGTGTAATTCAGAGTTTGCAGTGTAACATAGAAGGGTACAGTATCCTCTAGTCCTGACATCTAAACAGTCAAACGTTTGGAGGTGAACCGAAGGTTACACAGTAGAACTCTGGTTTCTGTATACATTAAATTAATAACGACCACCATTCAACTAGTAAGTAGAGGTTAAAGGCGGACCCCCGTTACAGTCATCTTCCTTATCAGTCTCGTCAGCCGTCATGTTAGCTAACTTCATTTGGTCTAAATGTTCATTTAGACCAAATGAAGTTAGACTCCTGTTAATAAATTCTTTAGTTTGTACTTGTTACCTTTGACAAGCTCTATTACTTTATATGGACCCAAAAATTTCTTAGTTAGCTTGTACATAGGGCTAGACCTGTGTTGGTTAAATACCATTACTTCAGATCCGACAGTTATGTTACTGGACTTAGCTCGTGCATTCCTTGCTCGAGAGTACTTGGCTAGTAGAACTCTGGTTTCTGTATACATTAAATTAATAACGACCACCATTCAACTAGTAAGTAGAGGTTAAAGGCGGACCCCCGTTACAGTCATCTTCCTTATCAGTCTCGTCAGCCGTCATGTTAGCTAACTTCATTTGGTCTAAATGTTCATTTAAACCAAATGAAGTTAGACTCCTGTTAATAAATTCTTTAGTTTGTACTTGTTACCTTTGACAAGCTCTATTACTTTATATGGACCCAAAAATTTCTTAGTTAGCTTGTACATAGGGCTAGACCTGTGTTGGTTAAATACCATTACTTCAGATCCGACAGTTATGTTACTGGACTTAGCTCGTGCATTCCTTGCTCGAGAGTACTTGGCTGTTGCCTTGGACAATTGTTCTCGTATTTTCTTGAAGACTAGTGGCATTTGACTAAGCTTTACTTGACCAAAGCCATCTATATTATACAGAGGAGTAGGGGGATACATTAGTCATTTCATTAGGAAGGATCTTATCTGTACCATAAAGAATAGCATAAGGAGTGTCACCTGTACAAGCATTAATTGAAGAATTTAGGCACACTGAGTTAAAGGTATGATCTCATCCCAATTATTGTTATCAGAATTTAACTTGACTCTCAAGGCATCTAAAATTTTCCTGTTAGTACGCTCTGCTAACCCATTACTTTCTGGATGATATGGCAAAATACTCCATTTTTTAATGTTATATAAATCACACAAGAGAGTTTAGATACTATTACTGAACTCTGGACCATTATCTGAAATAATTACTTTACGCATACTATATCTACAAATTATTTGATCATGGAATGCACTGGCTATTGTTTCTGCCATTTGATTGGATTGGAACTAGTTTGCTATACTATGAAAAAATTATTAACCATTACAAGCAAGTGTTTGTTTCCATTTTCTGTTTCCACAAAATTTGTCAACTAGTCTATTGAAACTCTTTCCCAAGGAGCTTTAGTCGCTGGGTACACATGAATTGTTAGGTCCCACTACATGTTCCTTGTGCTGTCAGCAGGTTAAATATCTGTCAACATAATGAGCAATCTCCTTAGCCATTTTGGGCCAAAAATACTAAAAGTGACCTTGCTGGAGTGAACAATCATTTCCTGGATGTGCACGTGCAGGAGCATCATGGATAATCTTTAACATAGTTGGTACTAATACAGCTGGAACAATTAACTGACAACACTTCCTCGGGGCTGTCCCTAAATTTACTACTCTACACAGTAAATTGTCTAACATCACTAACTCTTTCAATGGTACTGGAGGTTTGTGAATCGGGCGAGTATCTTGCTTGTCAAAAACCTAATGGCGGGTGCCTACATGGGATCTTGTCTCAGTTCCGTCTAGACTACTGTACCATCTAACACAGGTAATTTAACTGAATTGCAGCTACGTGTCGAGAAAATGCATCAGCTACAACATTTTGCTTTCCTGGAATATAACCAAATGTGGGACTAAACTCTTGAATTGTGAACAAATATCTTGCAATCTTTCCAACAGGGTTGTTATTCTTGAACAAAGGAATTAATGGTTGGTGATCTGTAAGAACATGAACTGGGTAATTATAAATTGAATCCCCAAAATGTTCAAGAGCCCATACAACTGCTCAATCTTCACATTCTGCTGCACTATAATTTTTCTTTTCTTTAGATAACGTACGGCTTGCATAAACTATTGCGTGATCTCTGTGACCTTCTGTTTGAAGTAATGCAGCACCTAAGCATATGTTATTAGCATCTGTGACCAGCGTAAAAGGTTTAGAAAACTCTGGATACCTAAGGACAGGTGATGAGATCAATGCTGCTTTGAGTTTTTTGAATGCCTGCCCTTGGACATCTCCCCAAACAAAGAGCTCATCATTTCTTTGCAACTTTTAAAGTGGAGCAGCTATAATAGAGAATACAGCAATAAATGAACAATAAAGTCCTACAAGTCCTGTGAACTGTCTCACAGCTTCTGCAGTATGAGGCATTGGAAAATCACAGGCAGCAATAACTTTTTATTCATTCATTGTAATGCTTGAAGGTGTGACTGTATGACCTAGGAAATTATTCTTTTCCTTTAAAAATGAGCACTTTGAGAGTTTTATTTGTAAAATTGCTTCTGCAAGCCTTGCAAATACTTTCTCAAGGTTCTTGAAGTGAGTCTGAACATCTTGTGGAATAATTATGAGATCAAAGTACACTAGAAGAGTACTTCCTATCAATCTATCAAATAGATTTGTCATGAGCCTTGAAAAGGTTATTGGACTACGCCGCAAACGAAATGACATGCTTTTGAAATAAAAATTATCACTGGGAGTACTAAAGGCTGTCAACTGCTTACTGTCCTCATCAAGTGGGATTTGCCAGAATCCCTGCAACAAATCTAACATTGAGAATACTTTGTTTCAACCTATACTTTGCAACAAATCATTTAAGACTGGGAGTGGGAAACGATCAGGTATAGTTACTCTGTTAAGCTTCTGATAATCGATTACATGTCTCCATGTTCCATCTCGCTTTCGTATAAGAAACAATGGAGCATTCCATGGCGAATTACTCGACTCAATTATATTACTCTGTAACATTTCCTCTATGAGTCTATTACCTTTTCTCTCTGAGAATAGGGTAGACAGTATGCAGGAACATAAATAGGCATAGTTCTTTGTTCAAGGGGGATTTTATGTGTAATAAGAGGAGTGAGACCTAACTTTTCTCTTGGTAGAGCTACAACGCCTCTATTTTTAGTCAAAATTTCCAAAAGTTAAACTATGGAGTCAGGGAAATCAGTAGGACTGAGGTGTTGCACTTGTACCTCTTGCTGAGTTCCATGTTCTCCTGGTGTGAGTGTACACACAGTATGTTCCATGGAGACATCGTCCACCACTCGTACCGGTAACAAATAATGGGCAAAATCTACACCATGGGTGCCAGACTGGAGATAGATGTCCGCATTACTAGTGTTTGCAACATACAATGTAACTCTGCCATCCTGCATCAACAAACGTACCAATCTCTTTACACATTTCACTTTCTTCAATGACATCCGATAATGACAATGACAGCAGTCTTCCTCCATATGACATGTCTCTAATATGCGGGATTAACTTTGTCATCCTACGCTGGACGCGCTTTAATAAATTTATATCCGTTCTATAGTACGGCGACCATAATTGAACTGCATAATCTAAATGGGGCCTAACCAGCACAGTGTCAGTAGCTGTGGAACCTCTGACTTCAGAGATGGAAGCTGCTAGGCGAGCATGACAACAAGAATCCGCCAGGGCGTCCCCCTCCAGGAAGTCTCGATACTCACTATCCTGAATAACTGCACAACTACAATGCTTCAGTCGAGTGCTAGTTTTCTTGGGTATTATTCTGTGACAAGGATCTGACAAACCTATGCTAGCAAGTCGGGTGTCGACAAAATTAACGTAATCTGATTGAAGGTTGAACTCATGGGCATGTCGATACATGCTACACAAGGGAATGGCGTGGTCTTTGATACTAATGTTCCAACTATGAGGAAACAAAGCAAAATTTATTTCATCAGTCATGGTGTACAAACATAAGAGAATGTCACCAGGAAAATGGATAAATGTCAACAACTTAGCATGTTAAAGGCAGTGTGATATCTTTTAACTTGAGTAGGTTAATTATCCCCAGAACTTTTACTGTATTTCCTGAAACACCCTTTATAAAAGGTATGGGTGACTTTTTTATTGGAACAGGGTGCTTACTTGCAATATCTCTAAGAGCCGAAGGCTTGACAATATTAATTTTTGCACCTGAGTCAATGAAAACTATTAAAATTCTACTATGTACAATGGCTGATATGAGAGGACCATCACTTGAGACTGGACAAATTACTACTTATGACTTATGTTGCCTAGGAAGTCTGTGTTTCATCTGGATCAAATTCACTGTGGTTCCATCAACATCCACAACTGGTTGAGAGTCAGTATCTTCCTCTGTCAAGTGTCCATATATCTATTTAGGGTAGCTACTGAGTACACAGGGAGGGCACTAGGACTGGATAACTTGAATTTGTTAACGAATGCCTTCGAGGGACTCCCGATGACATGGACTCAACATTCTGAGCTCCAGCATTCTGTGACCGAGTATTATAATTTGACATATTCTTATAGCTGGCCTGGGTGTTGTATTTTCGCGAGTTCTGATAATGATGAATGAATGAATTAATTAAATACAGGACAAGATACCCTCCGGGTGAGCTTTGAAGTGGGTATAGTTGGAGAGTAGCCTGGTGAGAGGAAATGTCGAAGTTGGAGAGACAGAGCCAGTGGCTAAACCCAGCTGCATGGCGGAAAAATGAGGCTCTTAAACACTAGGCTGGCTGAGGCTAGGAGGCAGGGTCTCGAGTCAGGGTCGGCGAAGCGAGGACTGCTTTTCTCTTGAGATGTGGAGTCTTCTTCCTTCTAAGAAGCTGAAGTCTTCGTTCTTCTGTGAACCTGGAGTCTTCATTCTTCTGTAGTCTGTCTGCTACGTCGGTCTGCTTCGAAGCTTGCAGGGATTCCACCACTCATAAACGAGCAAAATTAGGTCTCCCATCTCCCTATAGAGTGGAAAGAAGGCTACTACCTTCAATAGGTCTCAGCTCTGCACCTTTGTGCTGCTATGCCTTTTTCTTCTTTCTTCTTTTTTCTGTTTGTTCAGGCTTCGTGAAGTCATTTGATGTTTATTTCTGTATTCGGCGTAGTCGTTGGGGAAAAGTTCGGCTGCCAGTGTGAATTAATCTCATACTGCGAAGATTACTTCGTTGTCAATCACGGACTTCACAGTAGTTCCTGGAATACGCTGCACGTATTCTTCAAACCTCGTGTTATATATACGGCTGATGTCCCGTCTGAATGCAGGAGATCGATATGTAGTGTTGCCACGTTGCTGATACAATTTAATTACTGCTGGAGAATCAATAACCGCTGAGTCTGGGGGTGGTGAGTGTGTTTTAATGTCGACAGAGGCAGTAGAGTCGTTATCAGAAGACAGGTTGAGGTCTGTTTGCAGAGGTAAAGTAGGAACCGTAGCTATAACAGGTTGCAGAGGGTGGGCGTCAGCAGACAGGAGATCTGACAGTGCAGCTGGAGAGATGGTGATGTCAGAGGCTGAAGTAGTAGCGGTGGCAGTGGCTGGAACCTGTGGTTGTGAAGAGTTCCTCAGGAACATTAAATGCTGAGAGACCATTGACAGCATATAGGATGTTTAAAATTCGTGCGAATTCCTTGCAGTTCGGTCCTGCCATCATTTCAACCAGACTGATGAGTCTGAAGATGGTACTATGATCGACGTTGGGGGACGGCAACTGGTGTGGTGAAGGCTGCTTTGTTGATTGGCCAGAGAGAGGTTGTGACTGTTGCGGCTGATTCGAAGATCAGTTGGAAGACAGAGAGTGTGGCCCCCATTGACTTGCAGGCTGTGCAGAAGCTCCGCCCCCACCTGGAAGCTCAGGAAAGTTGGCGGCCTGCACGTTGAATGTTGATGGTGCACGGCGAGTGGTGTTGGCCTGCCTGACTTCGGACATCATCTGAATTTCTGCACATCTTCGGGGGCACTCAACAGTGACGGCAGTGTAGTCACCATGGCAGAGACGGCATCGAAGGAAGTTGTTGGTGATTCTTTTGAAGTGGTGATTCTCAGCACACTAACTGCACTGTTGGGCTGAAGACGAACACTTTTTCGTGAATTGCTCGTAGCTATAGCACTTATAGCATTGTCGAAGCTGGTAGTAGTGTTCCTGCTGATCTGTCGGGGAGTGCAAGCTATGCCAAAGCACCGGAAGCTGTTGGTAGTAGCAAAGGTAGCTTCCCAAGGCGATGTGAAGGTGACCTTCATTGTGGAGAGGTGGCTGTCCTGCACAGGAATAAACTGTACAGTGACAGCAGTCAAGGAAGGGTTCTGTCCATTTATGCTTGTAGCGACGTCGGTGGTAACTTTTTCTGAGAGTAGGGAGCTAACTCTCCGGACAAACACCGTCCTGGCTGCGAGGTAATGTCGTGGTGGGGTGAGGATCATGTGCGCCTCCTTAAGAGCAGTAAGGTTTTTGGGGTCAAATAGACCCTGGACGGCTGCGTCACTGCTGAACAGCAGTTGAGGGCCTTCATCATCGACGACTACGTCCAGTGGTGCAACACTGGTTTTTATGTTGATCAAGTCAGAGATCTCTGACCGGGTAAGGGTCCGGTCCTCTCGAAATCGTACCTTGATCTGGTTGATCATGGTAGCTCTTGTCGTTGCTGCCCAATGTTTATCCACCCGGTAGTACTGGGTGCAAGAGAGTCTTGTCTAGAGGGTTGCACTTTCCTTAAGAGGCCTCCCGTCTCTTACCAGTATAATGCACCGGATCAGCGTGGGGTCTGACCTAGGGCAAAGCGCTCTGATGATGATGATGTTCATCCAAGACATTCTGATAATGTTTTGGATGCTGTGCGCCTCGCTAAGACTGACCGTGAGAGCTACGAGGTAGGGGATGTTCTTTGCCGAGCTCTACACTATGCAGTGTGGTGACCAACTTGTTTATGATAATTGCAATATGGAAGCCTAGAGTTATTAGACTGACGAGGAGACCGAGGGAATTGTCTAGGGGATGATGATCTAAGAGGGGACCAAAAGACCCTTGTGAGGTGGTTAGTCTTACCATAATGCCAACATAAGGGAGTGGATGGTTGAGGGCTATGGCATCTCGGCAACTAATGGGGAGGAGAATTTCACTGCGGGCTACGACCATTGATGCAGTTCTGCAACCAAGAGTTTGTGGGAGGATGCTAAGAGCTTGTTACTACATTCACAGTATCAGAGGATGGCAACAGTTGAGCACTTTGGGGAGCCAACTTGTCTGCTGCATTATTTAAGGTTTCAAACACATGCCCAATTTCGTGTTGAGATCCAAAATTTTGTTGTTTTCGGATAGGTTTAGTATGCTCATTTTGGGGCAAAATGCATTAAAATCCCAAATGCTATCATTTTAGCTATTGCTACTGGGGTCAGTAATTTGTTATTATCCACCCATGATGAACTAACAATTGCAGTCACTAAGTAATACAAATAGTGATCTAGACAGCTACAAAATGAATTAAATGATTCATCAGGCTGCATGGTGGCATTGGCAATTTTCTTAACTAACCTATATTGGTCGAGGTCTCCTTTGTTAACAAAGCACCGGTGAAAGAAATCCTTAAATTCTGGCCATGACTGGAGGCTAACAATGACTTTCTCATCAACTACAAAATGTGCATCTCCTTTGGTGGTGTCAACAGATGGACGAGCAATTGCCAAGTAATCATCGCCAGAAGGCTCTGAGAAACAAACCTTGGCCTTTACCTTAACTTTGCTAAACCATGATTCCAATAATCGAGATTCTCTAGCAAATAGTGGAATTGCCATATGATAAGCTGACCTCTGGACTGCAATTGCTACATTTGAGTCAGAAGCAGTTGGAACAGTGGTAGGCATTGTCACTACCGAGGAGGTGATGTTTGATCACAAATTATAATTAAGCGTACTTGGCATGAAGAATAAAATGCACAAAAATAAAAACACTCAAAATATCAAACTTGGGTCAAGTAAGGAAATGTCAAAAATAAAATTACAAATTGTACTTAGGCAATAAAATAATTGTAAAACAAGGAAAATTGTGAATTAAATTAGCAATCTGGTATGAATATGGCTGGAATTAGAGTTGTGTCCAGGCTAAGCACAGGCTAGCAAATTTAATCCAGACTAAGCACAGCTAATTAGAGTATAAAACTGGAAAGTGCAATTGCAATTTTCATAAAAATAATTCCACACTCAACATGTGACAATGCAGGAAATATGGGTTTAGCACAAACAAACTTGTAAAACTAGACAAAGGTATCTGTGCAACATGCTATGGTAACATTTTAATGTAAAATACTGAAAGAATAAATTTCAAATTAAGGTCTGGAGAATTATCAAAAATTTTCTATTGTGCAAGTCCTTAACTGCTAGAAAAACAATTATTTCTTACTTCTATGAACTTTGAATTTATTAACAACACTCTAGTAACACAATTAATACACAATGGAATTACTGTAGGAAGCAGGAAATGTTGAAATGACTCAGGGGAAACTGTGTGTGTGGAGTGGCTACCAGCTCCAATATTTATCAAGTCACTGGAAGGTAATGCATATGTTATTGTGGATATATTTATGTAAATCCTTATTAAACAATGGCATAGTAAGCCTTAGCTACTAATTACTTAACTCAGGACTGCAGGATATGCAATATAACCATGGCAAACATGAAAACGACGTCGAGGCGTGTGAAAAGGCACATGTGGCGTTTGTTTATGTTTGGGCGACAGCAGCAGCGTGACTTCCGGCAACGTCGAGAAGTTCAGGTGGAACCCCACACTTGAGATGATGTCGGGAGCACAACGATAATGCAGAGACGACGATGATAACGAAGGAAAGACAATTGCTATGCAAGAGTGTAGGCAGAAGTTCACTGCAGAGTGGTGTAGCAGGGGGGGCATGTGTGGCTGTGGTGGGTGGCAGCGGTGGGGCTTACTAGTCTGACGTATTCAGTCCACCAATTATTTCATCAAGTAACTGCACAACACATCCGATGATCAGTTATAACTTGAGAAGTTGATTGTAAAAGCTGGAACAGTACAGACAAATACACACAGGCTTGTTATTGTCGGCTTAGGGTGTGGTGAGTGGTATTAAGTTCCGAAAATGGCGCGAGAAATTCAAATTGGCTGGCAAGGGAAACCTTTCTCTCCCCTCACTGATGAAATGGCGTTTGCACTGATGAATATTGTGCCTTACTTCTGAGGCGTTGACCTAGAGTAGTGGTTGATGGTAGGACCCCGGACTGGTACAATACAGTGAATATTGATGATGCCTGGGTAGCAGATGGCGGGAGGCGATCGGAGACACATGACAATGTGGAAAACGTGAGTTTCTTGGTGAGAAATAAACATTCTCAGATCCCACTGCTGTTACCTGTAATTGTCGCCCTAGACATACGGTGCTTACTTGGTTGTTCTGAATACACAGTAGTTCACTTCACTAGTTTATTGGGTTTAGTTTATTCAGTAGTTTATCACACACACACACACACAAACACACACACACACACACACACACACACACACACACACACACACACACACACACACACACACACACACACACACACACACACACACACACACACACACACACACACACACACACACACACACACACACACACACACACACACACACACACACACACACACACACTCACACACACACACACACACACACACACACACACACACACACACACACACACACACACACACACACACACACACACACACACACACACACACACACACGCACGCACACGCACACAAACGTTCAGTCAGGGGAAAAAGAATTAACACCTGGGAACAGGGGAAAAAGAATTAACACCTGGGAACAGGGGAAAAAGAATTAACACCTGGGAACAGGGGAAAAAGAATTAACACCTGGGAACAAGGGGTAGGACCTTACTATACCTCACCCCCCCCTCTCTCTCTTATCCCCCCATCTGACCTGACCTGACCTGGTCACCATCTCCGCCCCCCCCACCCCCAGTCCCCCGCATCCCCCATACACACACTCTTTCCCTCCCCACTCTCTCCCCCTCTCTCCCTCTCCCACTCCCTCTCTCCCACTCTCTATCTCTCTCCCACTCTCTATCTCTCTCCCACTCTCTATCTCTCTCTCCCTCTCTCTATCTATCTCTCTGTCTATCTCTCTCCCACTCTCTCTCTCTCCCACTCTCTATCTCTCTCCCACTCTCTCTCCCCCACTCTCTATCTCTCTCTCCCTCTCTCTCTCTCTCTCTCTCTCTCTCTCTCTCTCTCTCTCTCTCTCTCTCTCTCTCTCTCTCTCTCTCTCTCTCTCTCTCTCTCTCTCTCTCTCTCTCTCTCTCTCTCTCTCTCTCTCTCTCTCTCTCTCTCTCTCTCTCTCTCTCTCTCTCTCTCTCTCTCTCTCTCTCTCTCTCTCTCTCTCTCTATCTCTCTCCCACTCTCTCTCTCCCACTCTCTCTCCCCCACTCTCTATCTCTCTCTCCCTCTCTCTCTCTCTCTCTCTCTCTCTCTCTCTCTCTCTCTCTCTCTCTCTCTCTCTCTCTCTCTCTCTCTCTCTCTCTCTCTCTCTCTCTCTCTCTCTCTCTCTCTCTCTCTCTCTCTCTCTCTCTCTCTCTCTCTCTCTCTCTCTCTCTCTCTCTCTCTCTCTCTCTCTCTCTCTCTCTCTCTCTCTCTCTCTCTCTCTCTCTCTCTCTCTCTCTCTCTCTCTCTCTCTCTCTCTCTCTCTCTCTCTCTTTCTTCCACTGGGAAAAATATTACAGGGAGACAAACATGGCAGGAACAAACTTAGAGGAAGGGGAGGGACAGGATGCCTGGATTAGGGAAACATTCAAACAAATGTGTTGTGAATTCAGTGAAGGAATGAGAATAATGAGAGAAACCATAACCAACCTAAAGGATGAGCTGAAGGCAGCAAAGGATGAAATAAGAAGCCTGAAAGAGAATCCTCCCCAATTCCACACACAAACCATCCCACAGGGACATGGTAAGGTTCCTGTAGTGAGGACTTTTGCAAAACAACCCTCATATGCATAATTGTTTAAAAAGAGCCCTGAAGCTAGGTCTGCAGTAAGGGAAGTTGCCATGGAAGTGGCTTTTTCGGGAAGCAGGTAGATGTACTAGCAGGCTGATAAAGTAAAACAGAGCAGTAGTAATAGTAGGTATTAAGGAGAAAACAGGGACCAGTCCAGCGAAGTGGAGAGACAAATACAAAAACGATGTTAATGAAATCCTTAAAAGGGTACATATGGAGAGGCTGATCAGAATATTGAAAACGTTTTCAGGCTCGAACAGTACAACAAGGACAGAGACCGATTAATAAAGGTGGTATTCACGAACGAAAACACAAAGGAGAACCTGTTAGCAAGGAAGAGCGGACTAGCAAATGTACTGAAGTTCCAAAAAGTATTTCTGCAGAGGGATATAACAAGGGACGAAAGAATGAGGGCTGCAGCCATGAGGAGGGAGCTCAGGGAGAAAGAAGAGAATAAGGCAACAACAACCCAGAATCCTACAATCCTAGAGGGGAGTGGGGAACCCTCCACAAGTAGTTCAACAGCCACAGTAAGAGAAGCACCATCCCCCACCTTCTACCCAATAGACGTCCAACCTGCCCCAACCCCTGCCAGCCCCCACTAGATGCCCACGAAGGGTACCCTCCCCCTACACCCTCCCTCCCCAGGACCTCCCTTCTCCCCAACCCCCCAATTCCTGCCTTCTCCCCCCTTGCCTTACCTTCTCCCCAACCCCAAAGTATTCCATTCTCCCCCCACCCCCTAAACCCTCCAGTATCCTCCACCCCCCTGAACCCTCCCTTCTCCCTCACTCCCAAAAGCCCTCCCTTCTTCCTCATTACTCCCCCCCCCCAAACCCACTCTCCTTTTCTGCTCTCCAAGCCCCCCTGCACCCCATCCCCCCAAGCCCGGCCTCCTCCCATACACCCCTTCTCCCCCAAGTCTCCTCCTCTTACCCACCCCCTAAAGCCTCCCCCTCTCCCCCACTGCCAAGCCCTCTTTTCTCCCCCACCCTCCCAAGCCCTCTCTCCTTGAACCACCGTACCCATACCAAATCATCCCTGCCCCCCCACACCCCAGATCCCCCAGGTCCCCCAGGTCCCCCTTCCTAGGCCCTCCCATAACAGACCCTCCCTGCTTCTCTGCTTCAGGGGAACCAACAGAAACTGAGAATGGACAGAAGAGAGTCAATTTCAGGGTGATGTACTTGAACATAGATGTGATTACAAGCAAGGCAAGTGAACTAAGGGAAAGAACACAAGAAATTAATCTAGATTTAATCGGACTCACAGAAACAAAACTCTCAGGAATCATGAAGAATGCAGTGTTTCCTCAGGACTACACTGCAATAAGAAAAGAGAGGGAAGGAAGGGGAGGAGGTGGAGTTGCCCCTACTAATGAGAAAGAAATAGTTTCAAAGAGATAGTTATACCAGACTGTGAGGGATTCAGAGACTATATAACAGGCACAATGACAATAGGAGGACTAAGAGTAGCATTGATATATAACCCTCCATCAAATGACAGAAGACCCAGGCAAGAATATGACAACAACAACATGGTAATTAACACTATAATTCAGAGGGCCGCCTCTGCTGCCTGTAGAAATAGATCCCATCTGCTCATCATGGGGGACTTCAATCATGGATGAATAGAATGGGAGAACAAGGAACCACATGGAGGTGAGGATACATTGAGAGCCAAACTATTGGAGGTGGCGACAAGAAGCCTTTTAAGCCAGCATGTCAGGGAACCCACAAGGATGAGAGGAAACGATGAACCAGTGAGATTCGACCAAGTCTTCACTTTGAACGACTCCAACATAAAGGAAATCGGTTTCGAGGCCCTAGAAGGAATGAGTGACCACCGTGTACCACCACTAAGGAGGGGGTACTGAAAACAAAAGGCTGGCATTCCAAAAGGGAAACTATGAGGAGATAAGGAAATTCCTAACAGATATAACATGGGAAACATAGCTCAGGGAAAAGTCAGCCCAAGACATGATGGACTTCATCACGCAAAAGTGTACGAAGACAGCAGACAAGTTTATCATGGTCCAAAAGGAAAACAATGAAATGAAGATGAGAAACCCATGGTTCTATCAGAGATGTAGGCTAGCTAAGCAGCAAAGTAAAAGGGCGTGGAGGAAACTATAGAAATAACAGGACACTTGAGATCAGAGAAAGATACCAGTCTGCTTGAATTGAATATGTCAGGTCGAGAAGAGAGGCAGAAGGGCAATATGAAAAAGACATTGCAAGCAAGGCAAAGACTCAACCTAAATTGCTACATAGCCACATCAGGAGAAAAACTACAGAAAAGGAACAGGTAATGAAATTAAGGATAGGGGCAGACGGATTCACTACAAATGACAAGGAAGTGTGCGAGGAACTGAATAAGAAATTCCAGAAGGTCTTCACATTAGAGCAAGGAGAAGGTCTTCACATTAGAGCAAGGAGAAGTTCCAGAGATAAGAGAAAGAATAGTTAACCAGGAGTTAATCTAGAAGTTAACCTAGAAGAGTTTGAGATTACCAGTAGGGAAGTAAGGTAGCTTTTACTAGAGTTGGATGTGACAAAAGCTATAGGCCCAGACTGAATGTCAACTTGGATACTAAAGGAAGAGGCAGAGGCACTCTGCCTGCCACTTTTCATAGTGTATAACAAATCACTGGCAACCGGGAAACTGCCAAGAATTTGGGAGGCGGCTAATGTAGTCCCGATATACAAGAAAGGGGATAGACAGGAGGCACTGAACTACAGGCCAGTGTCCCTAACTTGCATACTATGCAAACTGATGGAAAAGATTGGCCGAAAAAAGATAATGGAACATCTGGAGTAAAAGTAATTTGTAACACAGCATCAACATGGGTTCAGGGATGGCAAGTCCTGCCTCACTGGGTTACTTGAATTCTGCGACCGGGCAACAAAAATCAGGCAAGAAAGAGAGGGATGGCCAGACTGCATATTTTTTGATTGCCAAAAAACCTTTGACACAGTACCACACAAGAGGCTAGTAAAAAAGCTGGAGATGTAGGCAGGAAAAAAAGTTAAGATACTCCATTGGATGATGAAGTACCTAAGCAACAGAAGACAGCAAGTCACTGTGAGGGGTGAGGTCTCAGATTTCCGAGACGTCACTGGTGGAGTCCCGCAGGGTTTAGTCCTTGGATCTATACTGTTTCTGATATATGTAAATGATCTCTCAGAGGGTATATTTATTTATTTATTTATTTATTTATTTATTTATGCATATACAAGAATGTACATAAGGAATGTGAGGATACAATTATGGTAATTACAGTCTTGTAAAGCCACTAGCACGCGCAGCGTTTCGGGCAGGTCCTTAATCTAAGAAAATTTTAAGGAGGTAAATACTTGCAAAATTTATAGACAAAAAAATGATAACAGATTACATGGAATGAAAAAAAAAAAAAGATGAGAGAAAATTATAGGTACAGTATAATAAAGCACATAGGTAGCTATGATTGATTGCAATGACAGCTTAAAATGGTAGTTGACAACAAATTGGTAGGCACAATACAGCAGAAACAATATAAGATTGATTGCAATGACAGCTTGAATGGTAGTTGACAAAAATTGGTAGTCACAATACAGCATATGGCTAGCACATAAAAGAAGACAGCAATGAACACAATGATAAGGTTGTTTGATATTACATAAAAATTAGGAGATTGGGTACCACTAGGTACAGAGCAAATTAAAGCTCAGTGTAGGAAACTAAATAGATGAAGTTAGGTACTTTTTGGTTTTGCTTTTAAATAAGGCAAAAGTTTTACAGTTTTTCAATTCACTAGGGAGTGAGTTCCATAGACTAGGTCCCTTAATTTGCATAGAGTGTTTACACAGATTAAGTTTGACCCTGGGGATATCAAAGAGATATTTATTTCTGGTGTGGTGATAATGGGTCCTATTACATCTGTCCAGGGAGAGTTTCAGAGCATGGTTTGCATTTAAGAACAGGGTTTTGTAAATGTAGTTGACACAAGAGAATGTGTGGAGGGAGTTAATATTTAGCAAGTTTAGAGATTTAAACAAGGGAGCTGAGTGTTGTCTGAAAGCAGAGTTAGTTATTATTCTGATAGCAGATTTTTGCTGTGTGATGATGGGCTTAAGGTGGTTTGCAGTGGTAGACCCCCATGCACAGATACCATAATTAAGATAGGGGTAGATTAGTGCATAATATAGTGAGAGGAGAGCAGAGTTAGGAACATAATATCTGATTTTGGAGAGTATACCAACTGTCTTAGAGACTTTCTTAGTTATGTGTTGAATGTGGGTGCTGAAGTTGAGTCTCTTGTCTAGGAATAGGCCAAGAAACTTGCCATCATTTTTATTACTGATGTTAATGTTGTCTATCTGTAGCTGAATTGCATTTGATGATTTGTTTCCAAATAAGATGTAGTAAGTCTTTTCGATGTTTAATGTTAGTTTGTTCGTTGACATCCATAAGTGGACTTTTTTTAATTCATTATTCACAACATTATTTAGTGTATGTGGGTTGAGGTTTGAGTAGATAAGGGTAGTATCGTCAGCAAACAATATAGGTTTGAGAATATTAGAGACATTAGGCAGATCGTTTATATATATAAGAAATAGAAGAGGTCCTAAGATGCTGCCCTGTGGCACTCCAACGGTAATTGGTAGAGTGGAAGAAGTTGTATCATTGATGGTTACATATTGGTGTCTGTCACTAAGATAGGATCGGATGTAGTCAAGGGCAAGGCCTCGGATTCCATAATGCTGGAGTTTAAATAAGAGGTAGTTGTGATTAACAGTATCAAAGGCTTTTCTTAGGTCAATGAAGAGTCCAATCGGAAACTCATTTTTGTCAAGGGCTGAGTAGATAATGTCAAGGAGACTAATGATTGCATCATTGGTACTCTTTTGGGACCGGAAGCCAAACTGGCAGGGGCTGAGTATGTCGAATTTTACGAGGTAGGAATAGAGCTGTTTGTAAATAATTTTTTCAAATATTTTTGATAGAATGGGTAGATTTGATATTGGTCTATAATTGTTTATGTCCGCCGGATTGCCTCCTTTATGGACTGGCGTTACTCTTGCTTTTTTGAGGATATCAGGGAAGGTGTGACACTCTATAGATTTGTTGAACAGTAGTGCTATGGGTGGGGCAAGGGCATGGGAGGCTCTCTTGTACACAATGGACGGAATTTCACTGGTGTTCCCTGCCTTGGTTTTTAGAGAGTGTATGATGGACACAACATCTGCCGGGCTGATTGGTGAAAGGAGAAGAGAGTTTGGATAGCTGCCTGAGAGATATGTGTTAATATGTGTCTGAGTCTGTGGGATTTTACTGGCAAGATTAGCACCAACCGATGAAAAGAAACTATTAAATTCATTTGCCATTTCTAAATCAGTTGACGGTATATCCCCATCCTTGTAGAGTTTTATTTGGTTATGTGAGTGTTGTTTAGTTCCTAGGATACTAGAGATAGTTTTCCAAGTGTTTTTCATGTTACCTTTTGCTTCATTGAATCTATTCACATAATATGCAAGTTTTGCCTTTCTTATGATACTGGTAAGCATTGATGAGTACCTTTTAGCTACTTCCCTTGAAACTAGGCCAATCCTAACTTTCTTTTCATATTCATGTTTCTTGTTGATTGAGTTGAGAATGCCATTTGTGAGCCATGGATTGTTTAATCTTTTGTCAGTTACTTGCTTTGTAAGAAGGGGACAATGAAGGTTGTAGAGGCTTAGAGTTTTGGAGAGGAAGAGGTTAGCTAATGAATTTATATCATGGGTATTAATGAATTCAGAATCCCAGTTAATATTGCGAAGTGCCTCTGTAAGATTGTCTAAAGCTGATTCACTGTGTAGCCTAAATGAAAATTTCTTGCTTTTTGGTGGTGTTATGTCCATGTTCACTATGAGAAAGGTAGGATAGTGGTCAGTTGTTCTGTCGTAGATTATACCAGATACAAGGGGAGCTGTTATGTTTGTCCATATGTGGTCCAAGGTAGTGGCTGATGTTTGAGTGACTCGGGTAGGTTTGGTGATAGTGGGGATTAGCATACAGGAGTTCATGCTGTTAAGGAAATAGTCAACTTGAGAGCAGTTTTGTTGACCCAGGTCAATATTAAAGTTATAGAATCGTTCCTCTCACAGTTTGCTGATGATGCAAAAATTAGGAGGAGGATTAAAACAGAGGATGATAGTAGGAGGCTATAAAATTACCTAGAAAGATTGAATGAATGGTACAACAAATGACTACTAAAGTTCAACCCGAGTAAATGCAAAGTAATGAAACTAGACGGTGGAAACAGGAGGCCAGACACAGGATTCAGAATAGGAGAAGAAGTATTTCATGAAACGGACAGAGAGAAAGATCTAGGAGTTGATATCACACCAAACCTGTCTCCTGAAGCCCACATAAAAAGAATTACTTCTGCAGCATACGCGAGGCTGGCTAACATCAGAAGACCCTCCAGGAAACTGTGTAAGGAATCATTCAGAATCTTGCATACCACATATGTAATACCAATCCTGGAGTATGCGGCCCCAGCATGGAGCCCATACCTTGTCAAGCACAAGACGAAGCTGGAAAAAATTCAGAGGTATGCCACTAGACTAGTCCCAGAACTAAGAGGAGTGAGTTACGAGGAAAGGCTACGGGAAATGCATTTCATGACACTGGAAGATATAAGAGTAAGGGGAGACATGATCACTACCTACATGATCACTACCTCAGGGGCAATTGACAGGGTAGATAAAGATTAACTGTTTAACACTGGTGGTACACGAATAAGGGGACAGGTGGAAATTGAGTACGCAAATGAGCCACAGGAATGTGAGAAAGAACTTTTTCAGTGCAGAGTAGTGGAATGCATTAGGCAGTGATGTGGTGGAGGCTGACCCCATACACTGTTTCAAATGTAGATATGATAGAGCCCAGTAGGCTTAAGAATCTGTGCACCAGTTGATTGACAGTTGAGAGGCGGGACCAAAGAGCCAAAGCTCAACCCCCGCAAGCACAAATAGGTGAGTACAAATAGGTAAGTACGCACGCACATTAATAATCCTTTTTGCTACTGTCCATTATCAAGTTTTTTTCTCTCTTGTCAGTATTGTGAAGTAGACGAGGAAGTGGCCACACTGACGAAGGAGCTGCTGGAGCTGGAGGAGGACATGAGTTATGCTGTGCTGGACGACGACGATGACCAACAAACACAACACCACTCGGCTGAGCGTGACTCTGACAAGGAGGGTCCCACACATGTAGTGACCTCCACAGCAATATGTCTGCAGGACCTGGGACTCATGGCCGCTTACCTTGGTCTACATGCTGGCCGCGTACCTGCCCGGTACCGCCACCCGTTCACCCAGAGCAGCATCTACTCCTCCGTGGACAGTGTAGCCATAGCCCAGGCTGCAGCATACGCCATGTGGGGCGTCCATGTTGGTGACATACGCCGTCGGCCTGGGCGCCTCAGTCAACTGTCTCACCACCGTCGACAAGGAACACCTTCCATGTGGCGCCGCACAGTGTCTGACTACTTCCGCCACCTGGCCACACCCTCACCTCTCCCAGACCCTCTCTTGGTGGGCTCCTGTCCACACCTGTCTCACCCTCCTGTCCTGGCCCACAACCCCCTGGCTTATCCTCTCCGGTATGCTGTGTCTCTGCCAGCAGCACTTGACACCCTGCCCTCTCACTCAGAGTACCTGGCACTTGACACCCTGCCCTCTCACTCAGAGGACCGGGCACTTGACACCATATCCTCTGACTCAGAGGACCGGGCACTTGACACCATATCCCCTGACTCAGAGGACCGGGCACTTGACACCATATCCTCTGACTCAGAGGACCGGGCACTTGACACCATATCCTCTGACTCAGAGGACCGGGCACTTGACACCATATCCTCTGACTCAGAGGACCGGGCACTTGACACCATATCCTCTGACTCAGAGGATCGGGCACTTGACACCATGTCCTCTGACTCACAGTAGCTGGCACTTGCTACTATATCCCTTGACTCACAGTAGCTGGCACTTGACACCATATCCCCTGACTCACAGTTGCTGGCACTTGTCACTATATCCCCTGAGTCACAGTAGCTGGCACTTGTCACCATATCCCCTGACTCACAGAAGCTGGCACTTGACACTATTTCCCCTGACTCACAGTAGCTGGCACTTGTCACTATATCCCCTGAGTCACAGTAGCTGGCACTTGTCACCGTATCCCCTGACTCACAGAAGCTGGCACTTGACACCATATCCCCTGACTCACAGTAGCTGGCACTTGTCACCATATCCCCTGACTCACAGTAGCTGGCACTTGTCACCATATCCCCTGACTCACAGTAGCTGGCACTTGACACTATATCCCCTGACTCACAGTAGCTGGTACTTGACACCATATCCCTTGACTCACAGTAGCTGGCACTTGACACCATATCCCCCTGACTCACAGTAGCTGGCACTTGTCACCATATCCCCTGATTCACAGTAGCTGGCACTTGTCACCATATCCCCTGACTCACAGTAGCTGGCACTTGTTACTATATCCCCTGACTCACAGTAGCTGGCACTTGTTACTATAATCCCTGACTCACAGTAGCTGGCACTTGTCACCATATCCCCTGACTCACAGTAGCTGGCACTTGAAACCATATCCCCTGACTCACAGTAGCTGGCACTTGACACCATATCCCCTGACTCACAGTAGCTGGTACTTGACACCATATCCCCTGACTCACAGTAGCTGGTACTTGACACCATATCCCCTGACTCACAGTAGCTGACACTTGACACCATATCCCCTGACTCACAGTAGCTGGCACTTGACACCATATCCCCTGACTCATAGTAGCTGGCACTTGACACCATATCCCCTGACTCACAGTAGCTGGCACTTGACACCATATCCCCTGACTCATAGTAGCTGGTACTTGACACCATATCCCCTGACTCACAGTAGCTGGCACTTGACACCATATCCCCTGACTCACAGTAGCTGGCACTTGACACCATATCCCCTGACTCATAGTAGCTGGCACTTGACACCATATCCCCTGACTCATAGTAGCTGGCACTTGTCACCATATCCCCTGACTCACAGTAGCTGGCACTTGACACCATATCCCCTGACTCACAGTAGCTAGCACTTGACACCATATCCCCTGACTCATAGTAGCTGGCACTTGTCACAATATCCCCTGACTCACAGTAGCTGGCACTTGACACCATATCCCCTGACTTACAGTATCTGGCACTTGTTACTATATCCCCTGACTCACAGTAGCTGGCACTTGTTACTATATCCCCTGACTCACAGTAGCTGGCACTTGTCACCATATCCCCTGACTCACAGTAGCTGGCACTTGACACCATATCCCCTGACTCACAGTAGCTGGCACTTGTAACCATATCCCCTGACTCACAGTAGCTGGCACTTGTCACCATATCCCCTGACTCACAGTAGCTGGCACTTGCCATCATATCCCCTAAGTCACAGTAGCTGGCACTTGTCACCATATCCCCTGACTCACAGTAGCTGGCACTTGTCACCATATCCCCTGACTCACAGTAGCTGGCACTTGACACCATATCCTCTGACTCGTAGTAGCTGGCACTTGTCACCATATCCCCTGACTCATAGTAGCTGGCACTTGACACCATATCCTCTGACTCGTAGTAGCTGGCACTTGTCACCATATCCCCTGACTCACAGTAGCTGGCACTTGACACCATATCCCCTGACTCATAGTAGCTGGCACTTGTCACCATATCCCCTGACTCACAGTAGCTGGCACTTGACACCATATCCCCTGACTCACAGTAGCTGGCACTTGACACCATATCCCCTGACTCATAGTAGCTGGCACTTGACACCATATCCCCTGACTCACAGTAGCTGGCACTTGTCACCATATCCCCTGACTCATAGTAGCTGGCACTTGACACCATATCCTCTGACTCATAGTAGCTGGCACTTGTCACCATATCCCCTGACTCACAGTAGCTGGCACTTGACACCATATCCCCTGACTCATAGTAGCTGGCACTTGACACCATATCCCCTGACTCACAGTAGCTGGCACTTGACACCATATCCCCTGACTCATAGTAGCTGGCACTTGACACCATATCCCCTGACTCACAGTAGCTGGCACTTGTCACCATATCCCCTGACTCATAGTAGCTGGCACTTGACACCATATCCTCTGACTCATAGTAGCTGGCACTTGTCACCATTTCCCCTGACTCACAGTAGCTGGCACTTGACACCATATCCCCTGACTCATAGTAGCTGGCACTTGTCACCATATCCCCTGACTCACAGTAGCTGGCACTTGTCACCATTTCCCCTGACTCATAGTAGCTGGCACTTGACACCATATCCCCTGACTCATAGTAGCTGGTACTTGTCACCATATCCCCTGACTCACAGTAGCTGGCACTTGTCACCATATCCCCTGACTCATAGTAGCTGGCACTTGACACCATATCCCCTGACTCACAGTAGCTGGCACTTGACACCATATCCCCTGACTCATAGTAGCTGGCACTTGACACCATATCCCCTGACTCACAGTAGCTGGCACTTGTCACCATATCCCCTGACTCATAGTAGCTGGCACTTGACACCATATCCTCTGACTCATAGTAGCTGGCACTTGACCCCATATCCCCTGACTCACAGTAGCTGGCTCTTGACACCATATCCCCTGACTCATAGTAGCTGGCACTTGTCACCATATCCCCTGACTCACAGTAGCTGGCACTTGTCACCATATCCCTTGACTCATAGTAGCTGGCACTTGACACCATATCCCCTGACTCATAGTAGCTGGCACTTGACACCATATCCTCTGACTCATAGTAGCTGGCACTTGTCACCATATCCCCTGGCTCATAGTAGCTGGCACTTGACACCATATCCTCTGACTCATAGTAGCTGGCACTTGTCACCATATCCCCTGACTCACAGTAGCTGGCACTTGACACCATATCCCCTGACTCATAGTAGCTGGCACTTGTCACCATATCCCCTGACTCACAGTAGCTGGCACTTGACACCATATCCCCTGACTCACAGTAGCTGGCACTTGACACCATATCCCCTGACTCATAGTAGCTGGCACTTGACACCATATCCCTTGACTTATAGTAGCTGGCACTTGACACTTGATGTTAATTTTTGACCATTTTGGAATTTTTTTGACACAAAATTGAATATTTTTTTTCTCCCTTCCTATTTATGCTATAATGCTGAGAGATGAGCAAGTTGAACCAAATTTTATATAAAACTAGTCAAAAAAGTTTGATTGAAATCGAATCATTTTTCATTTGTCACATTTTTCCGTAATATGACTAGTGTGCCCCCCCACTAGTGTGCTTGTGTATAACTATACCTGTACCAAGTCTTAACACTAGTGTGCTTGTGTATAACTATACCTGTACCAGTCTTAACACTGGTGTGCTTGTGTATAACTATACCTGTACCAGTCTTAACACTGGTGTGCTTGTGTATAACTATACCTGTACCAGTCTTAACACTGGTGTGCTTGTGTATAACTATTCCTGTACCAGTCTTAACACTGGTGTGCTTTTGTATAACTATACCTGTACCAGTCTTAACACTTGGAAGGTTTTTTATTGGTATATATGAACTTCGACTTAGCACTAGAGTGCTTTTAATTTGATATAATAAATGATTTACTTAAAATAATTTTTCACTGTAGCTTGAGTATCATGATTAGCATATTTATAACTTAAATAATATTTTGTGTTTGTATGTCTTGATATTAGCATGATAAGGTTGTTCCCTTGTGATTACTAAGATGCAACTTAACTTGTTCTTGTGAGTAACTATTCTGTTTTAACTTTGCCGTGAATGAATTCCCATGATCTTGTAACATAATATGTACTGTTCTCAGTATTGTAAGTTGGTTAATAGAAAGAGCTGTAGGTCTGTCCTTATTTGAAAAGTCATTACTTGTTGACGAGTAATATAAATATTGTCATCTTAGCTCTCTAGTTGTTGAGCTGTGTGGTCATGGTTAGTTGGCCTCAGCTAGCCATGGTTATTAAGCTGTGTGTACATGGTTAGCTTGCCTCAGCTAACCATGATTGTTGAGCTGTGTTCATGGTAAGTTGGCCTCAGATGGCCCTGGTTATTGAGCTGTGTGGTCATGGTTAGTTGGCCTCAGCTAGCCATGGTTATTGAGCTGTGTGGTCATGGTTAGTTGGCCTCAGCTAGCCATGGTTATTGAGCTGTGTGGTCATGGTTAGTTGGCCTCAGCTAGCCATGGTTGTTGAGCTGTATGTTCATGGTTAGATGGCCTCAGCTAGCCATGGTTGTTGAGCTGTGTGTTCATGGTTAGTTGGCCTCAGCTAGCCATGGTTGTTGAGCTGTGTGTTCATGGTTAGTTGGCCTCAGCTAGCCATGGTTGTTGAGCTGTGTGTTCATGGTTAGTTAGCCTCAGCTAGCCATGGTTGTTGAGCTGTGTGTTCATGGTTAGTTGGCCTCAGCTAACCATGGTTGTTGAGCTGTGTGTCCGAGGTTAGCTGGCCTCAGCTAACCATGGTTGTTGAGCTGTGTGTCCGAGGTTAGCTGGCCTCAGCTAACCATGGTTGTTGAGCTGTGTGTCCGAGGTTAGCTGGCCTCAGCTAACCATGGTTGTTGAGCTGTGTGTCCGAGGTTAGCTGGCCTCAGCTAACCATGGTTGTTGAGCTGTGTGTCCGAGGTTAGCTGGCCTCAGCTAACCATGGTTGTTGAGCTGTGTGTCCGAGGTTAGCTGGCCTCAGCTAACCATGGTTGTTGAGCTGTGTGTCCGAGGTTAGCTGGCCTCAGCTAGTCCTGGTTGTTGAGCTGTGTGTCCGTGGTTAGTTGGCCTCAGCTAGTCCTGGTTGTTGAGCTGTGTGTCCGTGGTTAGTTGGCCTCAGCTAGTCCTGGTTGTTGAGCTGTGTGTCCGTGGTTAGTTGGCCTCAGCTAGTCCTGGTTGTTGAGCTGTGTGTCCGTGGTTAGTTGGCCTCAGCTAGTCCTGGTTGTTGAGCTGTGTGTTCATGGTCAACCCATCCTCCTGTTTAGATAGTAGTGGTTGTAACTATGTGCACAATAGTACAAATACTGACGTACTAAGCATTTGGACAGTAGAATTTGATACTATTCACTCTATATATTCCGAAAAAATGACGCTGAAAAACAAACTTAAATATTCCAAGGCCTAGTATAGAACACATATGTACTATATTATGCCTCAGGTAGCGTGTATTAGGCCTGTGGAGGTTAGGTTAGGGTAGCTTAGCTTGTCTTTGCAACATAAATACAAAACCTATTCCCGTTTGGCCAAATTAGTAGAAATTTCTCCTTTATAATTGCGATGTTCGTTTGTATATGTACTATGGTCCTAATGCACTGTGGAGAAATGCCCAACAGACCACTGGAACATTATCTAACACAGTGCACAGTTACACACACACAGACCACTGGAACATTATCTAACACAGTGCATAGTTACACACACAACAGACCACGTGAACATTATCTAACACAGAGCACAGTTACAAGCCCATTAAGATTTCAACTTAATTCAACAGAGCAGAAGAAGTTGTTAAACACATATGGCAAAATCTTACTGAAGCGACCATACGAGTCATAAATACTCATACTCCGCCCAAGTAAAACAGAAACAAGCAACATTTAGTGGGCCTGCCAGAGGCTTAGGTCCCGCGAAGGAATATTCTTGCAAAAAAAATATATGGTCCTAATCGTTATTATAAGTACAACCAATACAGGAGGATAGGCTGTCACTGTCAGTTGGTATCAGCTAGCCCTGGTTGATCTGTTGTGTGTTCATGGCCAGTTAGCATCAGATATCTACATTTAATGAGTTGTGTGCTCCATGGCCACTTGACATCAGTTATCTCTGTAATCTGCTGGTGATTATAGAGCTGAGGACGATATGTGTTTATCACTGATATTTAACAATGTGTTTATCACTGATATTTAACAATGTGTTTATCACTGATATTTAACAATGTGTTTATCACTGATATTTAACAATGTGTTTAACATGTTACTCAATATACTTTTGTTTTTATTTTTCACAGGATCTGATTTCTATATATTATTTATATGGGTCAAAAAGATTAGTAATATCAGCCAATATATTTTGGTCAATATGTTTCCCGACTCAATTTAAAATTTTAATATTGATCATGTTTTAATTAACTTATTATAATGACACATTTAATTCAAGAAATGCTTTAATATAGTTCCTGTTGCATTGATGAAATTGCACAAGCCTGCATTTTGAAATATGTTTTCTATTGTTAGAGTTTATTTTTTTTGCTCTGAATCTAAATTACATCGCTGCACTGAACTAAAATATTGCAAAGGTTTCGCTCAATCAGCTTAGATTTTTCACCTATTCCAGTATCTGATAAAACCTTGTCTTTAGGTTAAAATTCTCACAGCAATATACATTAATGTGTAAGAAAAGTTGTCTTCAATGTTTTTGGTTTGTGTTTTGTAGTGGTAAGGTCAGCGGGCTAACATGTTAGTGTTCCGTCGTCTCTGGTACCTTCCTTACATAGTAGGAATATCTTGGTGGAACCTGGCCCCTTGTTCCTCACTCTAGTCAACAACAGTTCTCAGGGAAATAATTCAGATGCGATCTGAGAAAATACAATTATACTGACATCAATGCTCACAGACTTGATATTCTTTATCAGTTCTTCAACATCCATGTTCCAGACTTAATACTCTTTATCAGTTCTTCAACATCCATGTTCCAGACTTAATACTTTTTATCAGTTCTTCAACATCCATGTTCCAGACTTAACACTCTTTATCAGTTCTTCAACAACCATGTTCCAGACTTAGTACTCTTTATCAGTTCTTCAACAACCATGTTCCAGACTTAGTACTCTTTATCAGTTCTTCAACATCCATGTTCCAGACTTAACACTCTTTATCAGTTCTTCAACAACCATGTTCCAGACTTAATACTCTTTATCAGTTCTTCAACAAAGTGCACGAATTCTGAAATTCGGCGGTTCCAGGAAATTTATTCACTTCTGATATGAAGGCTTGCCTTGCATCCCTCTCCGTCTCACTCATTACTCTTTCCTACTGGTCGTCCTTTCTCAGAACCATCATAAATTCCTGCATACAATTTAGCATCACTTTAACATGAACATTTATGTTCTATGAAAACAGAAGCTAGACTTTCTTTATTCATGATCATGAGTTCATGAGATCATGAGATCATGAGATTTATTCATGAGTTCTTTTTCATCAATTCACGTTTCACATAAAGAGGTGGCAGTAAAATTTGAGGAGGACAGACTAGAGGTTGAGCAGCCACATTATGTGAGCCAGGTTGAAGGGCTTCTGGAGATGGCCTCCACTACACTCATAGTATTTGTCACCTGCTCCACTCTCCCTCAAAGACAACCCGGGTATTTGGACTAACCTTCCTGCATTCATATTATTACAGACATAAACAAAACTGAAGAGGTAGGCTTTTATCTGAATAAAATTAGATTACGAGAAAACTTGAGCTGATCATAGGTAACCAAATACAGATTTGAATTCAACTCCTTGAAAATTTACAGAATCTGTCTACAAAAACTTGACAGTAATAATGACGCAGGCTTGTGCATTATCAATCATTTATATGTTTTATTTAAAGAGTATTAGCAACATAACATCCTGTTCTCAGTTTAGGCAAGAGATGTTGTCGATCCTCTCATAGGTTAGTTAGATTAATTGATCACAGTTATATTATTCAATAAACCAGGATTAATCTGTATCATCAACAACCATCAAGTGATAAGTAGGTTTACCTTACGTTTTTACTATATTAAATATTAATTTCACCAAAGAAATATTTAGGCAAAACTGTATGTAATGTGAAACTTTCCATCATTGTATTACATGGTGGTGCTGGATACAACGGACCTATTATAGAATCTGGTAATATTTTTCTTGTTTGCTTATCACTTGACTGTTTGATTATATTTGATGTAAACTTATATATAAGTAGAGTTATGAACATATATATCTTGCCAGATGGTGGCACTGTTACCAGTGGTGGAGTTATGTGTAACTCTCCAGATGGTCACACTGTTACCAGTGGTGGAGTTATGTGTAACTCTCCAGATGGTCACACTGTTACCAGTCTTGGAGTTATGTGTAACTCTCCAGATGGTGGCACTGTTACCAGTCGTGGAGTTAGGTGTAACTCTCCAGATGGTCACACTGTTACCAGTCGTGGAGTTAGGTGTAACTCTCCAGATGGTCACACTGTTACCAGTCGTGGAGTTAGGTGTAACTCTCCAGATGGTCACACTGTTACCAGTCGTGGAGTTAGGTGTAACTCTCCAGATGGTCACACTGTTACCAGTCGTGGAGTTAGGTGTAACTCTCCAGATGGTCACACTGTTACCAGTCGTGGAGTTAGGTGTAACTCTCCAGATGGTCACACTGTTACCAGTCGTGGAGTTAGGTGTAACTCTCCAGATGGTGGCATTGTTAACAGTCGTGGAGTTAGGTGTAACTCTATATATCATGTTGCTGTGTGAGTTTTTTCTTAAATTATCACATTTATTACTTTAGAATATAATGAACAAAATTCTTAAAAACTCTTGTTTACTCTTTCGTAAGCTGAACAGGAAATAAAATATTAAACAAACATTCTGTTCACCAAAAGAATTTGAGGAATTTTCTTAACTAGTTATCACAGTTCTAACTAATTTGGGAAATTTGCTATATATGCATCACACAACTCCATTCATTATAAAAATACAAAAAAATACAAAATTATGATTTATAATGTTATTTCTGATTTCGAGATGTTACTTTGGCATGGTTTTCATTACACATATTTGTGAAAAACATGTCAAATAATAAATAATTAATAAAAAAAATTCTTTTAGTAATCCCTTATTGAAACAAGAAAATAACACTGACCTATATATATATATAAATATATATATATATATATATATATATATATATATATATATATATATATATATATATATATATATATATATATATATGACAATGTCAGACCACGGAGAAAAATGAAACAGGAAATTTCCTTAAGTACTTTCGTATATTAAATACATCTTCAGAAGGTCTTTGGACCTTCTGAAGATGTATTTAATATACGAAAGTACTTAAGGAAATTTCCTGTTTCATTTTTCCTCCGTGGTCTGACATTGTCACATTCTTAATCACGTGTTTATTTTCGTGATATACACACACACATATATATATATATATATATATATATATATATATATATATATATATATATATATATATATATATATATATATATATATATATATGTATATATATATATATATATATATATATATATATATATATATATATATATATATATATATATATATATGGGGGGGGTACCACCACTGGTGTAATTATAGGGACCCACAGCCTCAGAGAAGGGAACACAGAGCACTCAGGGAAAAACTTGACATTTAACTCTGAATACGAAAGAGTGTTCACTTCTCCTACCACCCCCTTTTTTTTTTTATTATGATGTACACTTTATTATGCAAGGTTATACAGTTACATATCTGATTTTATACAAAAAATGAACATTAAGAGGACACAAGAAAAAGTTCGCTTCCTAGAGGCTGTAGATTTCCTCGAACTCCTCCGACGCCGGGCAGGAACCGAGGATGCAGCGGGCATTTCCCCTCTGGATCGCGACACTGAGACGCTGAAAGAGAAAACTTGCTGCTCTAGGGTCTCTTGTTGTAATGACCGCTTACCCTGTCGTAATAACCGCGGCCTCTCTTGTAATAACCCGATGTTCCCCAGTATTAATCCTGTTATCTTGTTATCTCTCGTGATCGTAATATACGCTCTCTGTTGTACATCTCTGTCTCTCTCCACTCAATACCCCAGCTTAACACTGTTACAGTCCAGTATGACCCCTCACTGGACTGCCACGTATGTAAGAGGAATATTAAATGAGGAAGATACACCAAGGACAAGGGTTATTAGTTAAAACAATAACAAAACACATTAACACTGCCACCACCTTCCCGACCAACCATACCTGAATGTGTCTATCACCGATCCCCCAGGAAGGCAAGGAATCAGTAACCATGGGACTCCGGGTAATATGAATTTCAGAAATAAATTTTGGAAAATTAGTTTGTTTAATTCCCGTTACTTATTTGAATCCAAGGGTAACTTTAGTATCCATTAATAGTAGGAGGACATGGGGGGGGGGGGCTTCCAATACAACCCCTAAAAATGACAAAGAAGCAAAATATATCAAAGGGGAGTTAAGTGAATACCACTGGACAAGCTATACAATTTATTTTATGAAACATGTAAATTAAGACAATTTGAACATATACCCTATTCTATTTCCCTAGAGGCACAATGGATATTTACTGAGGGTACGAACTCAAGTGCTACTATACCTTAAATACCCGCACTACGGCCACGATGTTGATGGCTGCCCTCAGCCCCGAGGATACGGGCTTGCGGCCCTGTTCCTAATACACTCCCAAGACACACTGATGAAATTTTGTTTTTCCAACTTATTGCTGGGAAGGATTGCTCCTCCCACCATCTAATACAGCCCCAGGGCTCCACCCATTATTTTGGCACTGGCCAACCATTTAACACGTAGGCCTGAGGTCTGGCTCTCTAGGGCCAATAAGGACTTGGCCCTTATCTCAGGCCAATCACCTTCACTGATCTGTCGTGGAAAGCTACATGAATTTCTGAAGATTGAGTCAGCTCTCCCCAGCTACAGAGAAGGGGGACAAGGCGCGTCTATGGAGCCCAGGCACCTGCGAGCAATGTTTACAAAACTGATAATTTATGTTCAAGCCTGTCTCCTCTAAGATAGGAGTAGGGACATTTGACTCTGCCTGGTATGGGGAAGTTGAGTGGGAGAAGCCAAGGTATCCACGACCACCCTACCCTCAGGTCAACCTCTTGACCCTGACAAATGGGCGACAGGGGGGGGGGGAAGAGGAGAGGAGACGAATGACGGCCAAGGGGAGGGGAGAAGGAAGGAGGGGAGAGGGAGAAGGAAAGGAGGGGAGAAGGGGAGGGAAAAGAGGGGAGAAGGGAGAACCAATGATCTGAGCCCCAGATCATTACATTGTGGTGTCAATGAGCTTGGAACCAAGATCCTTAAGAAACCTTCTTGCACTCTCACCCCATGGGCCTAGGGTCTCAGACCCTATTGGAACGAAGTTGTACCTTTGATCTAATTGCCTGTACTTGACTGACTTTTGTTTTTCTCTGTGTGTCGCTGCGGCTCCTGCCGTGCCGGCAGAGAGGGTGATGTATGTCGTTGCCAGGGTGGATACGCAAGTATAGTCCCATGCTAACTGCCTGCCACCCTTCCACGGACGCAGTGTGATTCCGTCTGGTCGGCCGGCAAAGCTAACAGAGTCACGGTTCAGTAGGTTGCGGGGCTCTCTCTCCGCTGGACACTGAGCAGAGGCAAGGCTTCTTTTAATGATGTCGTTGACTTCGTCGTGTCTAGTGTGCCAACCACCCGATTTTCCACAGTGCAGGCCATGCAATCCATATTCGTCAGCATCTGCCTCGCCGCAAATACACCTGTGAACAGTGTGGATAGGGGCAGCAAGGCGGAGAGCGACTGCAATACGGAGCTCCTGCGGATCAAGACGTGTGCCTGTCGCAGACATAGGGACTGCCAGAAGGAAGTCCCCTGCATGGGGAGCCTGCACAGCTGTGAGGCGTGCACGATCACTGGGGGTTGTTGCTGCCTCCAGCAAAGCTGTGGCTTCTTTGTCTACAATGGGGCTGTCCCAACTGGATTGTTTCTTGGCTTTCGGCATGGCTGGTCTGAGTGCTGGGTCTGTCATGGCACCCCATTTCGTGTCACATTCCGTGTAGTGGGGGTCCTGTATCCCCGCTACATCACTCAGGGTGTCAGGTAGAATTTCCTTAACCAGGTCATCTGATGCTGAGGAGGAAGACAGGAAGGCTGGGACTGCAATTTGGGTGGCGGTGCGGACACCCAAGCCACCGAGCCTGACAGGAAGAGTGGCTTGTTTCCACTGGCATTCGTTGAGAGAGAGGTTAACAACTTTTTCCAGCATGGTCTTCAGTAGGAGGTCATACTCGTCAAGCTTTGGGTTGTTGTAAGATGGGGCGCACCTCAGAAAGTAGGTTAGCCTCGGAAGGGATAGGCATTTGGTGAGGAGATAAAAAGCATCGTGGGCATCGATGTCACCTATTCTGTCTTCCATCCTCCTAAGGTCTGCGATTTTCTTGTCGAGGATCTCCTCAATGGCGTTAGACCCGAGGGGAGCTCCAAGGAGGGTGCTGTTCTCGGCCCTAATGACATGGGCTCCAGGCAAGGCAGACCTTATTCTAGCTACGATGTCTGGGTTGGAGGAGACTACTTCACACTTGGAAGGGTTCAGGACGAGACCCAGGCTTACTTCTTGCTCCCTTATTTTCCTGATATCTGACAAGAGGTGGTCTACGGTGCCAGCTATAGTGCCATCATCCAAAAACCAGATGTTGAACTCGCTGGACAAGCTTTCGGTGATTTCTTTTAAGACTAAGCAGAAAAGAAGGGGAGCAAGAGGATCACCTTGCTGAACACCTTCACATGATCTGATTTCATGTTCACCAAAGAGCAGTTTTGACTCGCCACTGTAGCACGATAGTATGAACGGGTAGAGGGGCCGGAAATGGCGATGTACGGCACAAAGTACTGCATCTCTTCTTACCATGTTGAAGGCATTCTTAAAGTCCAGTTTGAGCAGGGCCTTTTCATCAGAAATGTTGGTGATGTATGCTCGTGCTGCATGGGCAGCCGCTTCACAGCCTTGGGGGATTCCAAATCCTAGCTGGATTGGTTTCAGCAATTCAGCCGCTTGCTGGCTGACAACCCTCGTAGCAGCCTTGGCAATCAGGCGTCGGAGAGTGTTGCCAACAGCGATTGGCCTGATTCCTTCGTCCTTCTTTTTGAGAGCACAGAGGGAGGCACCAAAAAAGAGAGGCCTGATGACCTCAGGTATCTCACCAGCCAGACACATGTTGACGAACCTTGTGAGTTCCATAAGAAGATCTTGTGCAGCATCACCAACCGCAGGATTTAACATTTGCTTGATATGTTGAGGTTTTAACCCTGTAAAGCCGCCTGCTGACCCAGGTGGAAAAGAAAGGGCTGCTTTGTAGACCTCAGATTCACCAACGGTTAATGGGTCTGAAATGGTGTCGGCTGATGGCGGAACGATGTTGTCGCCTTGAGGGGCTCTGGGTGGGTGCTTATATAATATATATATATATATATATTATATACATATAAAATATATATATATATATATATTATATACATATAAAATATATATATATATATTATATACATATAAAATATATATATATATATATATATATATAGAGAGAGAGAGAGAGAGAGAGAGAGAGAGAGAGAGAGAGAGAGAGAGAGAGAGAGCGAGAGCGAGAGCGAGAGCGAGAGCGAGAGCGAGAGCGAGAGAGAGAGAGAGAGAGAGAGAGAGAGAGAGAGAGAGAGAGAGAGAGAGAGAGAGAGAGAGAGAGAGAGAGAGAGAGAGAGAGAGAGAGAGAGAGAGAGAGAGAGAGGGAGAGAGAGAGAGAGAGAGAGAGAGAGAGAGAGAGAGAGAGAGAGAGAGAGAGAGGGAGAGAGAGAGAGAGAGAGAGAGAGAGAGAGAGAGAGAGAGAGAGAGAGAGAGAGAGAGGGAGAGAGAGAGAGAGAGGCCTAGGGGTCGGACGTGTGGCGGAGGAGCTGCTGCCTTCTCAGCGATTACCCTGAGACATCTTGGCCTCACCGTACCAAGACTCAACCATATTCACCGTGAATACACCAAGCAGGCGTGGGAGTGGGTGGAAGTGCCTACGGTGTACCATCTATGTGAAAACTTATCAAAACAGGTGGGTTGGTAGTGTGGAGTGATAGAGGCTGGAGTGAGGGGCCAGGATGGACCCTGCAGGCCTCCCATAGTGAGGGGAGGTGGGGGTGAGTGAGGGGTGCTGTGTGGTCAGGAGAGAGAGGTGGGGGTTACGTGTGTGCCAAATAGTGTTTTGTGTTTTTCTTTTTTGAAAGTTTTGTTGAACAAGTTACGTTGTCAGCGATAATTGGCGCAACATATCGATCATATTGTGAGTACATCACACGTGCAGTGAGTCAGATTACAAGTGTGTGATTCATTCATTATTGTGCAGTGATATACGGGGAATTATACCAGTGTTAGTGTCGCCCTGACCCCCGCCCCCACCCAGCGCCCAGGCCGGGAAGTACCTGCTCTCCCCTTCCTTCCCCACCCCACCACGTCGCCTCCCCATCCACGAGGCCACCTTGCCACCTGCCCATAGAACCCGGGAGGCTCCCATGTGTGTCTACGCCACCCACTCACCCAATTAAATTTTAAATTTAAATTTTGCCCCGAGGGGCGAGTTTATTGGGCAGCGCCACTCCTCTTGTGAGTGAACACACCGCCATAGCAGAATGTACAACGCTCCCCAATAGGAAGAAAACCCGCTGGGTTGTTCATCCTGTCACTTGTACCCAGACACAGTTGGGACTTGCTTATCTGTCTCAAGTGAACAGCTCCTCAAACAAGAAGATTAACATTTATCAACCCTTAAAAGCTTACGTTATCTTGCGAGTGCAAAATGGGGAAATCTTTTAAGAACAGTATCAATATTTGACAAATAGTGTTTTCCTAACTCAAACAATGTGGGGTTTATTATTCTACACATATTCCTAATGTCTCTCAGGTGTTCACATTCACGTAGATAGTGGTCAAGGCGGTGTCCATCACTCTCACCACAGATTCTGCAACTTCGCTGATCAACTGTTGTTTCCATTCCAAATCTCCATGGATATTTGTATCCAAGACGGATTCTCGCTATTACTGATTCTCTCCCTCGTCGTCCTCCTCTTCGGCCATAATGATTGGGATTGCCAGCTGCAACCATGTTGTACCATGGTACAGATTCACTGGTTTGTGCTTCTATCCTCCTTTCCTCAGTTACCTTGTCACGGTGATGTTGCCTGATAATACCTCTAATTTGTAGTTGAGTCTTGGGTATGAAGTATTCAATATGTTCTCCTTCAGCGCCTTCAGCAGCCAGCACATCTGCTCGTTCATTCCCACATATTCCAACATGGGAGGGGATCCACAGAAACTTGATGACTCTTCCCTGATTGGTAAGTACTCTCACAGCTCTCTTAATTTCAGCGACTATTGCAAGATTTTCTGCCTGATTTTTACTTAGGCTTTGCAGTGCTGCTTTCGAATCGGTGCAAATCACTGCACCATTAGTGTTCCGTTCAAGAAACCTTAACGCCATAACAATGGCAGTTAGCTCTGCTTGCGTTGAAGAGGCATAGTTCTCAATACGTGCTTTTTCTTCATTTCTGCGTTGGAAAGTATTATCCTTGATTACCGTGTATGCTGCACTCACCCAATGTATACCCACATATTGTGTAGTGGGTGTATACCCACACTTTGTATAGAGGTGGTATATGTATTACCACTCATCTGAGTAGTAAGTGCCACGACCAGCTGACTATCCCCCCAGCCTCCAACCGCCGCCCACCCTCCAGTCTCCACCCGCCGTCCACCTTCCCGCCCAGCGCCCGCCCATGTCGCAGCTCTCAACAGACAGCCAGGCTTCTCCAAGCCAAGATGAGCCATCAAGCAGGGGTAGACAAGGCAGATGTCAGACGTGTGACAAGGTATGCTATATCCGGTTGAGGGACGATAATGTGCGCTTTCATTACCACAACAGAGCTAGGTGTTTGGGTTCTGGGCGCCCTCCCTGGGAGAACACCAGTCAACAGCCCACACCGCCCGTAAGGCAAAACACCTCCCAGACCTTCATTCCAACAGAAAACTTATTAGAAGCTATTAAAGCAACATCAGCCAGAACCTTGCAACACATCCCTAAAGCAGCCCGCCCCCATGCAGCAGCCAAATTATCTGCCCTCCTGAGAAAGGTCAACGACTCTCCTGGAACGACCCAAGCATGGCACAACCTCCTAATGTTTGGCAACATATGTCTAGCCACCCCTGCAAAGAGAGACAAGACCTTAGCTGCCTCAGTCATCAAAGCTATAAATGATTTTCCCAGGGAGGACAACCAGGTGCGCCTTCCCACTCGCGCGAGAAACACCCACGGCAGGAAGAGCAACAGTGGCATATCCGAGACATCAAAAATCAGAACATCAGTCACCAAGAAAATAGAAGAAGGAAACACTATTGGCGCAATAAGAGTCATCACCAGTGAGGACTCAATTGCCGACAGAGATGCCGCAACAGCTCAAGCCCTAAGGGAGAAACACCCACCCAGGGCTCCGCGTGAGGACGACATTGTACAAGTGGGGGCTACCGGAGCAGAACCTCTCTGGGTGGCTGAATCTGTGGTCCATAAAGCAGCCATGTCCTTCCCTACAGGATCAGCAGGTGGGTTCACAGGACTAAAACCCAACCACCTCAAGCAAATGCTCAACACTGCACTGGGTGACATTGCAAAGAACCTCTTGGTGGAACTAACCAGATTCACCAACACATGTCTAGCTGGCAACATACCAGCGTCCATAAGACCTATCTTTTTTGGAGCATCTCTCTGCTCTAAAGAAAAAGGATGGAGGGATCAGGCCAATAGCTGTGGGCAATTCTCTCCGGCGTCTCGTCGCAAAGGCAGCTGCAAGAACAGTTAGTGATGCAGCGGCCAACATGCTGAAGCCAAAACAGCTCGGGTTCGGCATTCCACAAGGGTGTGAGGCGGCAGCCCATGCAGCTCGAGCCTTCATCGCCAACATCACAGACGAAAAGGCCCTTATCAAGCTAGATTTCAAAAATGCCTTCAATTTGGTGCGGAGGGATGCTGTACTCCGTGCGGTTCATAGTCATTTCCCTTCACTCTACCCTTTTGTACATTCATGCTACAGTATGGATCTTAAGCTACTTTTTAGCGAACACGAAATTGACTCGCGAGAAGGCGTCCAACAGGGTGACCCCCTTGCTCCTCTCCTTTTCTGCTTAGTCATCAAAGAAGTCACAGAGGTCCTGTCTAGCGAGCTTAACATCTGGTTCTTGGATGATGGTACCCTAGCTGGTTCCCAAGACTCCCTCCTGGAGGACATCAGAAAAATCCAGGAGCAAGGTGCAGTTGCAGAGAATAGAGGGTCTTCTGCCAAATATCCATAAAACTAAACCTGAAGACAGCACACTCCTAGGAGCTCCCCTGGGGTTGAAAGCCATCGATGAGGTCCTTGATAAGAAAATCGCCGACCTTAAGAGGATGCATGGGAGGATTGAGGATATTGATGCTCATGATGCACTCTACCTCATCACTAGATGTCTGTCCCTCCCCAGGTTAACCTACTTTCTGAGGTGTTCACCATCTTACAGTAGCCAAAAACTAAGTGAGTATGACCGGTTACTGAAATCAATGCTAGAAAAAGCCCTTAACCTCTCTCTTGATGACCTACAGTGGAAACAAGCCTCTCTTCCCGTAAGACTTGGGGGCCTCGGAGTTCGAACAGCAACGCAAATCGCTGTACCAGCCTTCCTGTCCTCCTTATCAGCATCCGACGACCTTGTGAAGGAAATTCTACCTGCCCACTTACATCAGCTGGCAGGTGTACATGATCCCAATTTTACATGCTGTGCCACAGAGTGGGCCACTCGTGCAGGCCCATCACCTCAACCACCATCCCCAAAAGCCCATAAGCAATCCAGCTGGGATGGCCCCATTGTAGACCAAGTTGCTGCAGAGTGCCTGGGTGCTGCAACAACACAACATGACATTGCTCGCCTCACATCAGTAGCAGCCCCACATGCAGGGGATTTCCTGTTAGCAACCCCAATGTCGGCAACTGGCACGCGTCTCACACCACACGCCCTCCAAATTGCTGTGGCCCTTCGCCTTGCTGCCCCATTCCACACCAGATAAAGCTGTATTTGCGGCGAGGTGGTGGCTGACAGGTACGGCCACCATGGCCTACTCTGCCAAAGCACAGGGGGATGGCACTCGAGGCACAGTGAAGTTAACGACATCATCAAGAGGAGCCTCACCACAGCTGGATGCCAAGCTGAAAGAGAGCCCCGTTACCTAACGCCCCGTAACTCTGATGCTCTTACTGGTTGCCCGGATGGTATCACAGTGAGCCCCTGGAAGAATGGCAAGCAGTTGGTATGAGACTACACGTGCGTATCAACCCTGGCTAACACCTACATTAACCTCAGTGTTGCACAACCAGGTGGCGCTGCCACCCACAGGGAAGCATCCAAATTCCGTAAGTATAGAGAACTGGATCACCACTACAATTTTGTCCCCATTGCTTCTAAGACACTCGGCGCCTGGGGTAAAAGTGCTACCAGTTTTTTGAAGGAACTGGGTTCTAGGCTCATTGAAATAACAAGGGACCCTAGAGCTGCCAGCTTTCTTTTCAGCGTGGCGAAACAGAGGGGAAATGCGCACTGCATCCAGGGTTCCTGCCCGCCATCTGAGGAGCTGGAGGAACTCGACAACCTATGATAACCATCTTTGTAACCTATATGTAACTCCTTTTTGTAACAAAGTTCAAATAGAGCAAATATATATGTGTACATACAAAAGAATGGGGGTGGTAGGAGAAGATAATATTAGTGTTCAGTGAGAAACCACAAGGACTCCTCTGAATACTTTTTATTTTCTTCTCCGAGGCTATGGGTCCCCACATTGGCACCAGAGGTGGTACCCTCACAAATTTTATATATATATATATATATATATATATATATATATATATATATATATATATATATATATATATATATATATATATATATAATATATATATATATACAATATATATAACATATTGCCCCAAACGGTATGCGTATTAGTGGCTTTAGGTATTTGTATGTACTAGCTCTGCCTATAAATAATGAGAATGGTTGTAACTCTGCATCTATCTATATACTTTTCCTACATAAAATATTATTATTATTATATTTATATATATATATATATAAATATATATATATATATATATATATATATATATATATATATATATATATATATATATATATATATATATATATATATATATATATAGGACATTGAAAAACGGCTGAGGACATTGAAAAACTTCAAGCTGATATTAATAAAGTTTTCGACTGGGCATCAGAAAATAACATGATGTTTAACAGTGATAAATTCCAGGTACTCAGGTACGGTAAAAATTAGGACCTTAAACATAATACAGAGTACAAAACACAATCAAATGTACCCATAGTAGGAAAACAGCATGTAAAGGATTTGGGAATAATAATGTCTGACGACCTAACGTTTAAGGAGCATAACCAAGCAAATATTGCGACAGCCAGAAAAATGATAGGATGGATTACGAGAACTTTCAAATCCAGGGATCCCATCACAATGGTTGTACTCTTCAAGTCACTTGTGTTGTCCCGTCTTGAGTACTGCTCAGTACTCACTTCCCCCTTCAGAGCAGGAGAGATTGCTGAAATAGAGGGAATACAGAGAACATATACGGCACGCATAGACGCAATAAAGCACCTAAATTATTGGGATCGCCTCAAAGCCCTCCAAATGTACTCACTAGAAAGAAGACGAGAAAGATATCAAATAATATACACCTGGAAGATACTGGAGGGCCAAGTACCAAATCTACACAGTAAAATAACAACGGACTGGAGTGAACGACATGGAAGAAAATGTACAATAGAACCAGTGAAGAGCAGAGGTGCCATAGGCACAATCAGAGAACACTGTATAAACATCAGAGGTCCGCGGTTGTTCAACGTCCTTTCAGCAAGCATAAGAAATATTGCCGGAACAACCGTGGACATTTTCAAGAGGAAACTAGATTTATTCCTCCAAGGAGTGCCGGACCAACCGGGCTGTGGTGGGTATGTGGGCCTGCGGGCCGCTCCAAGCAACAGCCTGGTGGACCAAACTCTCACAAGTCGAGCCTGGCCTCGGGCCGGGCTTGGGGAGTGGATGAGCTCCCAGAACCCCATCAACCAGGTAACCAGGTACCTGGAGCATGCCTGGGGAGGGTTTCCAGAGTTCTTCTACCCCTTCTAAAGGGAGCTTCTAAAGGGAGCCGGTCGGCCGAGCGGACAGCACGCTGGACTTGTAATCCTGTGGTCCTGGGTTCGATCCCAGGCGCCGGCGAGAAACAATGGGCAGAGTTTCTTTCACCCTATGCCCCTGTTACCTAACAGTAAAATAGGTACCTGAGTGTTAGTCAGCTGTCACGGGCTGCTTCCTGGGGGTGGAGGCTTGTTCGAGGACCGGGCCGCTGGGACACTAAAAAGCCCCGAAATCATCTCAAGATAACCTCAAGATATATATATATGTCGTACCTAGTAGCCAGAACGCACTTCTCAGCCTACTATGCAAGGCCCGATTTGCCTAATAAGCCAAGTTTTCATGAATTAATTGTTTTTCGACTACCTAACCTAACCTAACTTTTTCGGCTACCTAACCTAACTTAACCTATAAATATAGGTTAGGTTAGGTTAGGTAGGGTTGGTTAGATTCGGTCATATATCTACGTTAATTTTAACTCCAATAAAAAAAAATTGACCTCATACATAATGAAATGGGTAGCTCTATCATTTCATAAGAAAAAAATTAGAGAAAATATATTTTTTCAGGAAAACTTGGCTTATTAGGCAAATCGGGCCTTGCTTAGTAGGCCGAGTACGACGTTCTGGCTACTAGGTACGACATATATATATATATATATATATATATATATATATATATATATATATTAGTATATTTTGGTAGCAGTCTTTCCTGTAGACATATATTATTAAATATGACCGAAAAAGTAAGATTAATAATTCTAACACGAATTTTCTCGATCTTTCTTATGTTTCTTTTCACTGTTGATGGTAATTGAAAAATCAATTCTCCAAAATTAATTTTTATTTCTAGTCTGACCCGACACTTGAGCTCATTTCGTAAAACTTATTACACTTTCAATGACTTAGCTTACACACACACACAACTATAACTGAATAGAGCTTAAACATCTTCGATTTTTTATACCTGCATTTGGGTGAGGTGATATGTTACAAAAGTTTTGGATGAGGTGAAAACAAATTTTCAACACAAGCCAGAACACTAAACAATAGGTATTGAAGGTAAGAATGGAAGAAATTGCAGAGGGCCTTGTCAGGAGACATTTTTTCCCTGCTCTCTCGTGCACTGAATTAAGTACGAAATTGCATAGTGCACCAGTGATGTGCACCGTGATTCAACTTACTGAATATAACTTTTCCACAGTCTTGTTGGGTGTCGTTGGACAGCCCCTGACATTTGCTAGCCATTGATGTCATTCTGATCGCTGTATCAGGTCTGTGAAGGAAATTACAGGAGGGAGTTGATTTCAGGGAAATTTTTGTACAAGTCAAGTGTAGAGAGGGAGGTATGGGGGGTTAACGGCAGTAGACCACCCCCCCCTATCACGTGTCCACCTCGTGTGAGTGGGGGTAGCATCATGGGGCAGGTGCGGGAGTGGCTGAGGGTCTGGGGCCTCAGAAATGCTGAACCGTGATTGGCCAAGACGCTGAGGGGTACCGCATGGGTACCCCAGGCATGATATTCGCGGGAAGGACATTCTTACCTAAGACGTTGCTGCCTGAGGACAGGATATTTCCCGTGCTAGGCCAAGCATCGGGAAATACCGCCTGCAACGTTACTAAAGTCACGCCTACATCTTGCTATCTTTCCGTGTGCCGTGCGTAAGAATCCGGTAATCGGAAAGGGGCTTGTATCGAGCCGTGTGAACTTGTCATCTAGCCGCGTAATTGTGGGACGCCATCTTAGAGGAACTGGACTGAGTGTGAGGCGTTAAATTATCGGGCTACAAAAACGACATCCGCCGTCAATCGTATCTGTGCTTGAAGATACTGCTGTGAGACGTGCCAGAAAAGGTTTCAGTGTTATGAGAGAAGCCTTAAATGTTATAATTCTGAGGAACAGTGAAGGACTCCATCTCGTGTACCGTCGTAACACCGTGTACCGTCGTATCCTGGGGTACCGTGTCAAGTGGAAGGGGCGTGGTACCGCATCCCTGCTGTTGTGCGCAACCTTGGCTGCCTGTGCCGGTGTGTCTGCGCCATCCTGGTCTCTCTGTGTGTGTAGAGCTAACCCCGTGGTCTAGGACCCTGTGCTCCACCTGACCACGTGTAGGAAGTGAGGACGCCCACGTCATCATCCAGCAGCAGCAGTGGGAGTGTGATTGACGTGTATGTGTGAGTGAAAGAGGGGCCCCACATCATTGATGTAAGTACACTGTTTCCGTTTGGGTAATAAAACTCTGAAGCTGGGTTCGCCCCCAGTGTCCGTCTGTCCTCTGTCCCTGGGACCACCTGGGGAGGTGAATGGGAATTGGAGACGTGTGAGTCTACCCTGTTGTTGTCATCAAGTTGAGGATTGGGCCCAACTGTGATTTATGACGTGTGTGAAGACACCTAGTGACACATTCAGAGGTAGAGTAAAGTGAGTTATTTACTTCTATAATTTTGCTATGTGCCGTGTATGTATTCGCTGTAATTTGATTCCTTTTTTTTCAGCAGTGAAAAGTGGTAACAGGGAGATTTCCCTTGGTTATATATTTTACTGTTGTGTTGTGGTAAAGTGTGAATTATTGGTGGATAATTTACTGGGGGAAGTCATTTACAAGTTTTGCCGTGAGTGGCAAGGATGTACTGTGTTGAACTGTGATGTGAAGCCGTGAAGCCGTGACAATATTGATTGCAAGCTTGCGTCACCAGTGGGCACCACTTTGTTCAGTTAGTTTCATTGTTCAGTCAGCGACGACGGGATAAGGATACCGTGGGTCCATCAGGCTGTTGATTAGCTGTTCTTGAATGTGCCACTGGAGTGCCACTGGAGTGACAGTAAAGTAACGTAAATTCACTGTGTAGTAGTTTTAGTTCTTGTTTTGTGAATAAATTGTTGTGTTATAGAAAACGGTCGTTTACGTCAAACCTTCCAATATTACTGCCCCACATCTCATGTTCTGCAACGCTTTGCCTGCTTATGTTCATATCAAGTCTGTATCTAAAGCTCGAGTCCATTGCACAGCACCACACTTCTATAAATAAGAGGTGAGAATCCGTCGGCTACCCTTTATTAGTTGTCAACTAGGAGGAGCCAGCGACCTAAGTGACAGGTGTTACCCGAGTGGTTTCGCCTGGCGGTTTGTTCCCGCGGTCCTATGATCTTAGGCTTTAAGATTAAATATCTGCCACTGGCAGCTCTTGCTGTTTAAGGTCTGCCTCTCTTGCGAGGTAGTTACGATTAACGTAACATCAATAGGACTTAATTCTTTTGATAACCTGTCAAGGAAGAAAATCTCACAGGCCTATTGGCCTATATTT
>NW_027189132.1:3456780-3544280 GCF_040958095.1 Procambarus clarkii
AAAACATCGCCACATCATTGCTGGATTCAGCTTCCAGGAAGGACAGAGCGCGTTTTCTAGCTGTGCAAGCGCCCCATGCCGGAGACTTCCTGTTGGCAGTCCCTAATTCCGCCTTGGGCACCCGCCTGGACCCTAAGTATTGGTGTTGCCCTGCGCCTTGCCGCCCCTATCTCCACCGAGCACCGGTGTATTTGCGGCCATTCACGGGCAGACCAATACGGCAACCATGGTCTCATCTGTCGTAAGACACGGGGAAAGATTGCCAGACATGATGCAGTCAATGACATCATCAAGAGAAGTTTGGCTTCAGCTGGGTGCCCAGCACAAAGAAAACCTCAGTTGTGCAGGCCTGACAACAGCCAAAAACGCGCAGATGGAGTCACCCTGCAGCCATGGAGGAAAGGTAAACAGGTAGTATGGGACAACACGTGTGCATCTACATTGGCTGATACCTATCTATCTTACAGGGGGCAAGATTTTAAAAGGGGGCAAGCCCTACAGGAGACGCTGGTGGGGGCTAACTACAACCCAAGAATCAGTTAGTTATCAGAAGTTCTCCCTGACCGCTGGGGAAAGAAAAACGGGTCTCACCACTTTTGAAAATAATAACATTCCCGCACAGATTATGATGACCTCCACATGGAGGATGAGTATAAGTCACTGGGGGTAACCATTCACTCTAACAAGAATGCCTTACAAATAATGAATCTATATGTGCCACAGATTAACTTGACCTTGACACACTACCTGAATTTGTACGACCCTGCTGGTCGGTGACCTTAATGCCAGGCACCCGACGCTTTTGTGCCAGTTGTCATCAGCCCAATGTCAATGGACGGAAATTGTCCCTCTATGTCAGGGAAAGTGAAAACCTAAGGGCCCTGGGTGATGAACAGCCAACTCACCTCAAAGGAGGAAGATTGGAATATGTTCTTCTGCTAAATGCACAGGACACGGATGTCAATACACAGATTGTACACAGTTTATATAGCGACCACTGGGCACCGATTACCACCGTCGACATGAGCAAGAAAATGAAAGAGACAAATAAAAGAAAAAGGTTATCACTCGGACCAGATATGAGGCCGCTCTTCATGAACAGGATGAGTGACTGGTTCACGGAATACCAAATCCCAGAAGACACTGATAAAATTGTTGATGATCTTAATAACCAAATTGAGAGCTTTATTAGAGCTCCGCGCCGTGCGACTGGGTGAAGTAGCCCTCAGAAAAAAAAATTGGTGTGAGAACGATTGCATAATGATGCTCAATGCAAATGTAAGGGACATGAGTAGAGAGTACCAGAGACATTCCACAGACAGGGACCAAGATCTGTTAAAAACTGTGTATCAAGTAGCCAGGAAAGAGAAGATTAAAGAGCGGGAAAGACAATTGCTTGATTTCACTAGCTCTATTGGAAGAGAAACGTCTGCAAGACAAGTGTGGGTGAAAATTCAGATAGCTAAAGGGGGCAGAACTCTGCTTGCGGGTCACAAAGACCCCAAGGGTAAGGCTGACGAATTATTCACAAGAGGAGTGATGCAGCATCCTCCTTCTCCCTCCCCGCAAAAATAAGCAGGGAACAGCTCCTGAGGCATAATGATAGAAGAATCAGGATAACAAGAACACATATCAGTGATGATGAGTATTGAGAATCAATCATAGCCCAGGACGTAAAGACGGGGATATGAAAAAGGGTAAAAGTATTGCACCTGGTGAGGATGGCGTCAACTACGACATACCTAATGCACTGTGTGAAGTGTCAGGGAATCCTTTATTCCACCTGTTTAACAAATCATTCCTAAGTGGAGTGTTCCCCACACACTAGAAACAAGCAAATAATCGTTCCAATACCGAAGCCCAATGACCCTTTCAATTACAGACCTATCAGTCTCATGTCATGCTCTTGCAAGATGCTTGAAAGGATCATTCTAAACCGACTGTTGCACAAAATAGGCAGGCTAAGGAAGGGGGTCAATGGATATGTTAAAGGACGGAGCACAGCAAATTGTATAGGTAATTACTTGGCTAATGACACAGCTAGGTACTTTGTATTTGTTGACATCAAAGGAGCCTTTGACAAAGCACAAAGGATTGCGATCCTGGACGAGCTTGCATGAATGGGTGACAAGATTATCTTGAGATGATTTCGGGGCTTTTTAGTGTCCCTGCGGCCCGGTCCTCGACCAGGCCTCCACCCCCAGGAAGCAGCACGTGACAGCTGACTAACACCCAGGTACCTATTTACTGCTAGGTAACAGGAGCATAGGGTGAAAGAAACTCTGCCCATTGTTTCTCTCCGGCGCCCGGGATCGAAACCGGGACCACAGGATCACAAGTCCAGCGTGCTGTTCGCTCGGCCGACCGGCTAGCCTGAGGGGAGACTTTTGAAATGGATTGAAGACTATCTCACAGGGAGGAAAGCCAAGGTCTGCTTCAATGGAACAGTCTCAAGAACAATGAGTATGGAACTCGATACTCCCCAAGGGAGTCTAAAGCCCCACACTAAAGCCCCAATGTACTTATGAACTCCATTGCAAATATTGATTTTCCGGAAAGGACGCAACAAGTGGGATATGCAGATGATGTTCTAAAACAAAACCCAACCTTGGGAAAAATTAAACAGTTTATTGAACTCCCTGGAAGGAAATGTGTTGAGCTCTTCTTCACTCTCCACAAACAAGACAAAAGCATACTCTCATCACAAGCGGGGAGAAAATGAAGAACTACAAATTAATGGTGTAGCACTTGAATGGGTTGACCACTATCGGTACCTTGGCGACACTGTCGGCTCTAACAAGGAAAAGAAAGAGGAGCTCAACCAGTTCATAGGAACATGCAAAAGTCGACTCAGGGAACTGAAAGCTATGACCTGGAATGGACATGGAGCCTCTATTGCCGTGCTTAAAATGATGTACACAGCATATATGCGCTCTGTCATAGACTATGCCGCACCAGTTTTGTGCACTTACTCCCAAAGAGATACGAAATGGCTCGAAAGCATACAAAATAAAATCATGACAATTATTCTTGGAGTTCCAAGAACTGCCAAAACGTCTAATCTACGAGAGGAACTCTCCCTGTGAGGGAATGAAAATTCCCTCAGCTAGTTTTTCTAGTTTGCTAGATTAGGTTAGAGTCGCTCTAGGAACTCTTGACAAGAAGTTTTCAAACTACATGCACTTGTGTGGTGTTGGATGAAAGCTTATGCTAAGGACAATCGTTTAAGACTAGCCAGAGGTCTGTGACTGCTTTGTAGAGAGAGTTACAGAATTTAGTCTGTTTTCTGGGAAAATGTGATTTGAGAGTGAGAGGTGTAGGTGGGTACTTGACTCGCCAACGGTTTTCGAGGTGGGGGGACAGAGGGGTGAACCTTGCCTCTACCCCGCCATGAGAGGTATGACGCCACACTCCTAGGCCTTCCCCTCCTTGTACCGTCACTGGACGCCTTATGGTGAGGGCATATGTGATTGGTCTAGGCACCTCACCCTCGTGGTGAGTTTTAGGCGCGAAAGGCGGTGATTGGAAGCAGCAACATAGACTGTGCCGGCTTTGTGCTGATTGGTCAAGACAAGGTGGGGGGGGGGGAAGGTTGACGGGCATTTGAGTTTTCTATGCCCGCCAAAATCTTCAGTCTGAGCTGGGCGGCGAGAGAAGACAAGGTGTCCTCGGATGGGGGTGGCGTCTGCCATTGTGGGAACCGACCTGTGAGATTTATATTTATTTAATATATATGAATATATTTACGTTAATTTATATACTTCGATAGCAATTTGTATAATGTTAAGTGGACTGTATTTCTGCAATAATCTCATAATCTCACAAATCGATCCTCTACACATTAGGGGGATTTATATTATTTATATATATGCAGCCAATCAAACTACAGTATTAGACTACATACATTGAAGAGGGTCCTTATCTTATTTGTACAGCAGGCCTTTGTCCACCAGGTATAACCAGGATGTAGACACCACATTTTCCCTCTTTGAGGTAGCTTCCATCACCCTGGTAACTGATGCACAAAGCATGCTTCCTCGTCTTGACCTGTCAAAAGGGCGCTAGCTGTGAAGCCAGAATCCTAGTATATGACAAGTATATCAGAGAACACTGTACATGGAACAATGAAGACCTGGCTTAATTACCTTTAGTTTGAGGCTATCTCGTGCTCTAACCGGCTAACCCTATATACACTGACATTAATGGCCACAAATGAAAGATAAATGGGTTTCGGAAGAACACTTAACTTGATTTGTTGACAGCGTGTTGATAATGGTACACCTTTGGTTTCCATAACACTTCGTCCAAGTAAAATTAACAGGAGCCGAATTGCTCCCGTGAGCCTCTGGTCTAGTATAAACAATGGCTGCCCCTCCTTCCTCACTCTGATGCCTGGCTTACATTGTCCAGATGACAGAAAGTGATAGAAGGGTCACATTTACTCTACTTTAATATTGATAATTAAGTTAATTTATATGAGACGTTTTTATGATGGTAAAGTCCAAAGACTAATGTATTTAAGAATAATTCCCACCATAATAGGTGGTGAATTTATAATAGTATGTGGTAATGATATCCCATTTTCTATAGACAGTAATTCCACTACAAATTACATTTTCTATGGGTAACTTGTTTATACAACACAGCTTTTATCTGTCTGTATGATATATTGAATGGTGTCGGATTTTCCGACATAATTCCCCAGGGGCTGCTCACGGGTCGAAGTCCTAATTAGAACAAACAAACACCGATACTCCTCCTTCGAATTATTAGATTAATTTGATGTTAGTAGTTAGTAATCACACATTTGTGCGTCTGTTCGTACAGGACGGATGTCCCGTACTAGAGTTGCAGGGGTTAGAAGTCTAATGCGATTTCATTTCCCTGTTAACTATTGAAAGGCTAATATTCAAGCCTAAATACATATTATTTAACCCAGAAGACTGGATGTGATCAAGTACTACAGTCAAGTATGATTCAGGGACTGCAGTGAGATCAGTGACATTAGATATAACTTGAAGTTTGTTCAGGTAACTGGTCACTGATATATAAACACTGAGGCCCATGGAATACATCTTGATTAAATAATAAATGTATCAAATCAGTCATCAGATTTATTGGGGTTTAATTTAGTTAATTGATTCAGAAGATTGAATAGCTCATCATTAAAGTAAAGTATGGTTCTGAGACTGCAGTGGGTTCAGTGACATTGGTCGTAGTGACTTGTAGCTGTTTTAGGCTACTGTTCGCTGATTTGCCACTGAGGCCTCATGAACTCATCTTCAGCTTTAAATGATGATACTAACATCAACCTCTGTTACTATAGTCAGCTGTAATCTCCTTAGTATAATGCTACTGGAGAAATATAATCAGCTGACAAATTTAGATTTCTACTGGTATTGTTTATCTGCAGGCATAGGTCTCCTCAGGCTTGATACTGGGCCTGGGAGTAATTTACCTCCTGCAGATTTTAACATGGTTATACCCTGATATTTAGTAGGTATTACAATACCTACTTGATATTTACAAACCCTGAGATATTGAATGACATCTGGGCTACAGGCTTTAATTGTAGTTCATCTGCCAACTTTTTAGTGACATATGTTCTCTGGGATCCTTGGTCAAACAACCCACGGGTATGGACCTTGGCCCTCTTATTCTGGATGGTAATTTGGGCAGTAGGCAAAGTCGTATTACCTTTAGACTTTGCCGATTGGACACTCTTTGTTGCACCTTGCAGTACTGTACTGTGGTGGGAATGCTATCTTCCACCTTGGGGTTTGGAGACGTTGTTTTGGTGTCTCTGCACAATGCTGCATGGTGCTGACCTTTGTTACACCTATTACAGGTGTGTAATTGGGTATCACAGTCGTTGATGTTATGTTTCCTGAGGCACCTCGTGCAATGTTGCAAATCTTTGAGTCGCTCAACACGGGCGTCACTATCAGGAAAATTAGAGCAGTGGTACATTGAATGTTTCTCATTGCAGAACAAACATGTTCCATAGCTTCCAGTACCCTTTGGTGTCACGTTCTTGGATGACACAGTAACTATAGGCTTGGAGGGTCCCACTGCATATACGCCCACACTGCTATTGTTCCACTTTGGTGTTGAATTATATTGTCTAGATTGATTTGGAGTACCTTTGGTACTCTGTGGTTTACTATTATTGGTTTCTGAGAGTTTACTTGGTGGTTTTAATTTCTCATGTGTTCGTAATTGATGAACTACTGACTTTAAACCCTCAGATATTTCACTCATGGATAAGATGCTTTTATTGTAATGAGCACTCATTTGTCTCAATATGTCCCTAGGTATTTTCTCCTGGACAATTATTTTCAAGACCCACTCAGCCCCGTTTGTATCTGCTGTCAGGCTGAGGGCATTGATCAATGATTCTATCTCCAGCTTGAAGACTTGGAGTGAATCAGCTGAAGCCTCCGGTGGGGGTAAATGCAACAGCTCATGAACTAAATGTTATGTTCTTACTTCTGGATCAGCATAATTATCCTTGAGGAGTTTTACTGCCAGATCATAGGCGTCATTAGTTAATCTCAGATGGGATACTACTGTTTTAGCCTCACCTGATAATTGGCCTTGCAAATAAGAGAATTTACTGCTCTTTGGTAAAGATTGTTTTGAGTCTACAAGGTCAACGAATTTGTTCCAAAATTCGTCCCAATCTTCCTCATCTTTTCCTGAGAAAGTGGGTAAATTAATTGGAGGGAGTCGAGCTTCTGCTTGACTCGTATTAGATGCAACTGTTGTTGTTGCTGTTGTTGTTGCCTTGTTCTGGGCAATTAATTTGACATAAGGCTGTAATGTGGCCTGAGTCTGATCTTCATAATTCGCAAGATCAACCATAATGTCGTCTATTTCTGTTTCTGATAAATTGGTGTTGGCAAGTTCAGCCACATATGTTGCTTTTTGACATTTGATTTGCTCAAATTTACCTGCAGCTGCTTGATAATAGCTTTCCAGGTCAGCATAATCAACTTGAGATTGTTGTGACAAATCTTCACATTTCTTGATCTGTCTTGTTAAGTGGCCTTTAAGACCTGCAAGGGTTCTTTTCATTCTCCCTGCATTATCCATACTGGCTAGTTGGTGAAGCCTTGTGGGGCTTGTACTTGGGCTGCTCATAATACTGAACAAGCTCTAATGGTAGCCTAGGGTAAAATTCTGCACTCACTATGCAATAATCCTACCTCTACTAGAGGTTAGCACTTAAAATTAATACACATTATATATATACAATCATACACACTAATGATTTGAGTGATAAACCAGTGTCACTGGAAGTACCTTTAGGTTAGCTCTTCTATATCACCCTAGGATGGAATAGACACTAATTAATCACTCAAAGGTGTAATGATCATAAGTAAATTATTATATACACAACTCAACTCGAGTTGATAAAAATTACACCCAAAATAGGGTTTGGACCATTCATTAATGGTGTTAGGTTGTTGAATATAGTACAACTATGGTAATAATGGGACTAGGATGAACAATAATAGTTCAACTAGTCAATGGTAATATTCTACCCTGTTGTGGGTTGGCAATTAGTAAATATTATACTGTGAACACTAGTGCAATTTATATTAAATAATTCTCTATTTTGGAGAAATAATATACACAATTATTGATAATAGCCTCTTAATTAGCCTCTATGAAACTTCTAATATTATCAAGAAGTATATTATTAGTGACCTCGCAAAATAAACTCCACAAAATTCGTGGATAATCTCTCGCGAAATTTAACACAACGAAATCCGCGAACAATCTCGCGACACAGCCACTAATTTGGCTGGCTTCAATATTAGCGCTGTCATCTCACGAAATAACATGCCACCAAATATCTGTGGGTGTGCATGAAACCGCTGACTAAGGTTGATCTGAACTGAGCGGGGCTCGTGAACTCGCACGAGTCAACGCCGCCGTCTTGACTGCTGGCTTTGTATAAACCACACTGCCCTAGTTATTTAATGAATCCACTGGTTAACTGGTTCATCCGGTTCGAAGGACCAAATAATGTGGGAACCGACCTGTGAGATTTATATTTATTTAATTTATATGAATATATTTACGTTAATTTATATACTTTGATAGAAATTTGTATAATGTTAAGTGGACTGTATTTCTGCAATAATCTCATAATCTCACAAATCGATCCTCTACACATTAGGGGGTTTATATTATTTATATATATGCAGCCAATCAAACTACAGTATTAGACTACATACATTGAAGAGGTTCCTTATCTTATTTGTACAGCAGGCCTTTGTCCACCAGGTATAACCAGGATGTAGACACCACATTTTCTCTCTTTGAGGTAGCTTCCATCACCCTGGTAACTGATGCACAAAGCATGCTTCCTCGTCTTGACCTGTCAAAAGGGCGCTAGCTGTGAAGCCAGAATCCTAGTATATGACAAGTATATCAGAGAACACTGTACATGGAACAATGAAGACCTGGCTTAATTACCTTTAGTTTGAGGCTATCTCGTGCTCTAACCGGCTAACCCTATATACACTGACATTAATGGCCACAAATGAAAGATAAATGGGTTTCGGAAGAACACTTAACTTGATTTGTTGACAGCGTGCTGATAATGGTACACCTTTGGTTTCCATAACACTTCGTCCAAGTAAAATTAACAGGAGCCGAATTGCTCCCGTGAGCCTCTGGTCTAGTATAAACAATGGCTGCCCCTCCTTCCTCACTCTGACGCCTGGCTTACATTGTCCAGATGACAGAAAGTGATAGAAGGATCACATTTACTCTACTTTAATATTGATAATTAAGTTAATTTATATGAGATGTTTTTTATGATGGTAAAGTCCAAAGACTAATGTATTTAAGAATAATTCCCACCATAATAGGTGGTGAATTTATAATAGTATGTGGTAATGATATCCTGTTTTCTATAGACGGTGACTCCACAACAAATTACGTTTTCTATGGGTAACTTGTTTATACAGCACAGCTTTTATCTGTCTGTATGATATATTAAATGGTGTCGGATTTTCCGACAGCCATCTCCACCACCATTATCACTGTTTCATCCTTATTACTCATCACTCACGGTATTCCTGCCATAGTTGATCATGTCGGATCCAATTTGTATGAATTGCGGCCAAGGAGTACGGAAGGAACAGTGAAAATCTAAGAGACAGTGTTCACCCATGAGGCAGCCGGCAGGCCTCATGGTGTATCAGATGTTGGCTCACATCTGCCATCAGTTATCCTGTCTATGTTATCGGACAATCGGTGGAATAGGGCAGGGCCTACCAGTTTAATTGTGGTGAGATTACAGGCCCCTGTTGGACTTTGAATTCCACTTTGTTGTGTTCGTCATGTGGTGACGCCGGCCATTATCACACCCGGTGTACGAGCAAGGCATGCTCTGGTATGATGTGGGTGTTAGTGCTCTCTCATCCACATTGTGTGTGCCTGTGGCTGCCAGCCAGCCAGCCAGTGGCAGCCCCATGTGCGCGCCGCACCACTCTGTGGCCAGTCTCCGTGGGGCCATGTGATGGCCACATCCTGGTTACCCGCCTGTGGGCCACCCTGTGCGCCAGCTCATCCCGGATGGGGCGCTGTGACGCTTCGCACTACTCCGTGGGCACCCCTTAGGGCCACGCGGTGGCCACATGTCTTGGCCACGCCCTTGGGCCACGCTTGGCCACATGTCTTGGCCACGCCCTTGGGCCACGCTTGGCCACATGCCCTGGTCACCCTAGGACCACACCTAGTCGACGCACGTGGAGCGAGCTAGGTGTTCTTCAGCAAGGAGGTTGTGACCGGGGGAGTGAATGAATGAGAGTGGAAATCGTGAGTACATAATAATAATTGTTACGGTGTCTCAGGACTGTTGTTAATTCCGGTAACAGCTGTGTTGTCCCATAGCGCCTGCCAGGCGAGGGAAGCAACTGAGAGACAGCTGTCTGTACTGATGTCCAGGTGACTGTTTGTGATGTACCTTGAGATGGATGTATTACACATTACCACATGTAGATGTATATAGAGATATGTTGTGTATAGACTGACCCGAGTATGTAACCGGTCGGTGTAGAGATTTACCATGTAAGTGATTCAAGTCTGTCAATTCTATATAATCGTTCAGAGTCTAGATTAATGCCATGTTGCCGCATGTTAACTATATCATTGTAGAGGTAGGCAGGCCAGTGTTGAAGGGTTGTCAGTGGATACCCTGAGGTCTGTATAATTATGTATAATTTATCTAGTGATATAATTTTCATTGATTAAGTGAATGCTATTGCCATGTGTTTTCATTTGCATGTATATGTACGGTGTTGTGTGGTGAGTCAGCAGATGTGATTGCTGACTGATTGCTTAATGATGTCATTAGCATGTGGGGTATACTGACGGCATCATTATGTTGTAGGTTTGGGCAGTGTTGTTTCAGGTATGCGTTATATTACTGCCCTAGGAGCTGTGTTGTTGATGTAAGGAGGTCCCTTTGATTATTAAGGGGAATTCACAGTAATTAATGAGAGCAAGCAATTGATTACTTATTTGCCTAATTATGAGAATTAGTGCCAGCTGTCCGCATAGCGACGGTGTTTTATATTAACGTAAATTGTTTGGCGGAAGTAGTAGTGATTGTGCACAGTAGTCCCGTGCAACTGTTGCAAGATTAGAGGGGGCAGTAATGTAGGTATACTTTTTTTTCGTTTTATTTTTAAAACAAATTAAATACAGCGTACAGTAACCATTTAAAACAGGAAAGCACATAATAACAAAGAACACAGAATAACAATAACACAGATAACAAGTAACACAGGTCAACATAACACAAAAGTGAAAAAAAAGAATAACAGAACAGCTCTTAGAAGAAACATCAACACTCGCCGCATCCTCACATTCCTCTGCCCACGAACGAGGAGGCGAAGCACTCGTATCCGTACGCGAACGCTTGTGGACAGGCCGTTGATCATCGGAGCTGTCACCCCCAGCAGGAGGCACCCGAGAGGAGCCGGCGGGAGGCCGCCCCACAACCGGGGGAGCACGCCCCCGCAGAACGTCAGCCTCAACAACACGGGGGACGAGACCGCCACCCACAGAGAAGACAGGAGAAGGAACAGGCAAGCCGCAGGAGGGGAAGGGTCCAACACAAGTGAGGGAGCCTGCAGAGACGTCGGAAGCGCAGAGTCGGAAACAGGTGCAGAAGCCGGTGGAAGCGACGAGACCGACTGCTGGGGCGGAGCCGCACACACCACTACCTCGTCATGTACACCACCGTCCACACATGCTGGGCCAACAGCCATCACCGGGTCAGCAGGCGGCAGGGGAACCTTCCCACCCACTCCATTACGAGGCGACAGGTCCTGCACCACCAACAGGGGAAAATCCTCGTCTTGGAACAAATTAACAGGTGCAGCCGCGACCCCAGTGCAATCAGCTGCCAGATGCCCCTCAATGCCACAACGAAAACATTGTCGAGGCTGTCCTGCGTAGAACGCCCGCATGGTGTAGCCCATCAAGGTCACCGCGGAGGGAACAGGAAACTTGAGCCGCAGGCCGAGAGTCCAGGTCCCACACGACACTCCACGCCACCTGCCGGCAGAGAGGAGTTCATCCGTATGAAAACGACTGTCCCAAACTGGCCAAAATACCGTCGAAGCAAAGCCTCTGAGAATTCAATCGGCATGCCATGCAGGGCCACATACGTTACCGAGCAGCACCGATCAGAGATAGTGACGGTACCACCGTACCCAGTGAGAGGAAGAGAGCGCCCATCGTAACGGGCCACGAAGTCTCTATAAACAGCAGCAGAGTTAAACTTAACAAGTGCCTGATGGGTGGACAGCAGTTGGAGCCCGTACACATCGGCAACTCGCACACGCAGCATATCCAACAGGATAATCTCAAGGGCTAGGTAAGACGCACGTCCAGAAAATTCCAGACCCACGGTCTCAGAGCGACGAATAGGAGGAAGGGGGGGGGGTGTCCATGGCACCAATGCAACAACAACACCCACCCACACGGAACGCCTAGCAACAACTAGGGAGGGCTTGGCGACCACGTCTAGACCCCCCTGGCGGTCAGGCCAGCCTTTATACTTTTGTTGTTGCCAAACCGTGTGTCATTACTGTGTGGGTACAGTAATTAATGTGTTGCAGAAGCTGCAACCGTATGTGGCCTGTGCATGTATGTGTTGTTATGCCACTGTAAGTGTGACCTATGTAACCTGGGGTTACTTTGTATTCTTTAAGTTGTGTTGAGGACTTAAGGATTCAGTGAGTTAATTTATGGGAATTAACTTTATAAGGGGTTGCACATTACTTGATGAGTGTGAGAGCTGTTAGGGGAACCAGTGCTGAGTTTATTGAGATACGTTTCCAGTGCAATTAATTGTCCCCGTGACAACTAATTGACCACTCTAGCTAATTATGTAATTAGCATTTTCATCATGAATTTACATAGTGGTGAGGAACTGTCAGAGTCTGTCAGTATTTGTGTTAATGTAATTTGCTCGAGACTAATTACCTTTCTGGGGTATAGCAATTAGTGCCTCATGTTAATTAGTGGAGTAATTAACGTCAGGGGTCTTGATGACTCAGATTACTCGGTAAAGCGAGGTCATGGAGCTAGCATAACTCGTTATATTATTCATATCCTGTCTGATGACAGTGGATTAAGATGCTCTCATGTTAATTAGTTGAGTAATTAACTCCTCGTCCGTGAATTCACAGTGTTCGATGAGACCTGCTTAGGCAGTGCGGAGTGAGACGTATTTAGGTATGATTAATTATCTTTCCTGGTGACAGTTAATTAATGTCTCGGGGTTAATTAGGGTAATTAACACTCATTAAAGTAAATTTTGACATAGACTGTTGAGAAGCTACCAAGTTAGTGGTAGGCTTAGTTAACGTAACTCGATTGTGAAGTAATTAGTTGACCGTTTGACACTAATTAAGAATTACTCACAGAATACTTGCAAGGAGCCAATTGTGATGTAATGTAAGAGACTTTGAGTTATTGTTAACAAGATTGCTTGTGTTAAGCGAGACAAGTGTTGATGATTAACGTAGAGTACCATCATGTTGTTGTCTAAGGAAGACAAGTGTTTGTGATTAATGTAGAAGTACTTTGTTACTGACTGCTGTGATCAGTCAATTAACATAATTAATCACATAATCAATTTTGTAATTGATTAAGGCAATTTCTGTTGTTTATCGTCTGGTGACGAGAGTAAAGTAACTTGGGGATTACTGGAGTAGTGTCTCAGAATCCCACCTTGCCTGGCTTTGTTTACTGTTTACAGTGCAACTCCTGCATGGAGTTGCAAAGAGTGTTCACATTAGGTTGTGATAGGGGGGAGTCACTGTTGGACTACCCGCCTAGTTACGTGGGTATCACGGCTGTAGGGTTGGAGGACCCGTAAGATTGTGATTATAGTATCTGGTCACCGTGAAACGTGACAATATTGATTGCAAGCTTGTGTCATCAGTGGGCATCATTGTTCAGTTAGTTCATTTGTCAGCCCGAAGTGTCAGCAAGATGGAGACTGCTGTCATTTCTCGAGGGGCTGTTGAATAGCTGTGTTGCAAGTGCCACTAGATTGACAATAACGTAACGAATCACTCACTGTGGTGTAAACTAGGCTTGTGAATTTTTTTTGGTTTGCAATATTGCGTCGTCATTGGGCACACCTGTGTTCAGGTTAGGTCAGTATGCAGCCACAGAGCAATGGACCGGAGTCATTGCTATTTTAGCTGTTTGTTATAGTGCCACTGGATAGACATTAACGTAACGTAAACTCGATGTTGTATTAGTTTAGTCTCTTGTTATTAATAAATTATTTATTTCCTAGAAACGGTCTTTGATATCAACCCTTCAGACCTTCTTTTCCACCCATGTTCTGCTTTATACGATTGTGAAATGTGATCTTTCCATTAATGACGGCTGTTCTTGGGAATTCGAATTCCAGTTCATAGCACCACATCAAATATAAATATTTGATTGTGAGAGCCCGTCGGTTACCCTTTATTGGTTTTAACGTCCTGTTTAACTAGGAGGAACCAGCGACCTAAGTGGACAGGTTTTCACCCTAGTGGTGAAAGCCTGGAAATTTGCTCTCGCTTTTCCATTTTTCTATTGGTTTTTCCATTTTCCTGTCTAGAGTAGAAATATCTGCCGTGTGCAGTTCTTTATGCTTGAGGTCCACCTCCCAAGGGAGGTAGGCGTAGAAAAAATCTCACACTCACTCCCCAGTGTTAAAAACATAATTAAGTTACTGAATGCTAAGCTTGCTATTAGGATAGCCAGAGATCCCCATTACAATGAAATTGCCAAGAAAAAACTGAGATCTGTGCTGCTAACAGGAGGAAACAGGAGAAGCAAAAAATGGTTTCACAGATCAGTCTGCTTCCTCGAAGAACTTCACCTTCTTGAGCAAGCCCGTTAGCTCATGCCTGTAGAGAGGTTACCTCCCAGGGAGGATGGCTTATGCAAGATTATCATCAATGAAATGGCAACGAAAAAATCCAACATGATACTACAAGAAATGAGGTATAAGTATTTCGAGGAAATTTATGAAGAAGCTGGAAATGAACTAGATCTAATCTACACTGATTGGTCATCTAATCCTGTCAATGGCAGGGCTGGTGCAGCAAACACTGTAATTAAGGATAATGCTTTTCAACGCAGAAATGAAAAAAAAGCGCGTATTGAGAACTATGCCTCTTCAACGAAAGCAGAGCTAACTGCCGTTGTTATGTCGTTAAGGTTCCTTGAACGAAACACTAATGGTGCAGTGATCTGCGCTGATTCAAAAGCAGCACTGCAAAGCCTAAGTAAAATTCGGGCAGAAAATCTGGCGATAGTCGCTGAAATTAAGAGAGTTGGAAGGGTTCTAACCAACCAAGGAAGAGTCATCAAGTTTCTGTGGATCCCCTCCCATGTTGGAATATGTGGAAATGAACGAGCAGATGTGCTGGTTGCTGAAAGCGCTGAAGAAGACCATATTGAATACTCCATACTCAAGACTCTTTTTACAAACTGGAGGTATTATCAGGCAACATCACCATGACAAGGTAACTGAGGAAAGGAGAATAGAGGCACAAACCAGTGAATCTGTTTGATGGTACAACATGGTTGCAGCTGGCAATCCCAATCATTATGGACGAAGAGGAGGAGAACTAGGGAGAGAATCAGTAGTAGCGAGAACCCGTCTTGGATACAAATATGCATGGAGATTCGGAATGGAAACAACAGTTGATCAGCGGAATTGCAGAATCCGTGATGAGAATGACGGACACCACCCTGACAACTATCTACGTGAATGTGAACACCTGATGGACATTAGAAATATGTGTATAAAAATAAACACAACATTGAGTTAGGAAAACACTATTTGTCAAATATTGATACTGTTCTTACAAGATTCCCTTATTTAGCACCTGCAAGATAACGTAAAATCTTAAGGGTTGACAGATGTCAATCTTCTTGTTCGAGGAGCTGTTCACTTGAGCACAGTTAAGCAAGTCCCAGCTGTGTCTGGGTACAAGTGACAGGATGAACGGCCCAGCGAGTTTTCTTCCTATTGGGGAGTGTTGTACATGTTGCTATGGCGATGTGTCCACTCACAGGATGAGTGGCGCTGCCCAATAAACTCCCCCCTCGGGGCAAAACTAAAAAAAATTCTACAAGCATCAGCTTTAGGCTTGGGGAGTGTTGTGAAGTCTGTGGGGGGATTATGCCCAGATGTTAGAGAGTGGGTTGACCCTCCCCCCATCCCCCCCACGTTGACCACAGATCGTCTAAGGTTATCTGCCACTCTCGCTTACCAAGGGTATCCCATACACACACATGCATGAATCTATGACAACAGATGAATCTGTACATTAGTTGATTGACGGTTGAGGGATGGGTACCAAAGAGCCAGAGCTCAACCCCCGCAAGCACAACTAGGTGAGTACACACACACACACACACACACACACACACACACACACACACACACACACACACACACACACCGGGGCCTGGTAGCCTGGAGTATAGCGCGCAGGATTCGTATTTCTGTGGCGCGGGTTCAATTCCCGCACCAAGGAGAAACAAATGAGCAAAGTTTCTTTCACCCTGAATGCCCCTGTTACCTAGCAGTAAATAGGTACCTGAGAGTTAGTCAGCGGTCACGGGCTGCTTCCTGGGGTGTGTATGTGTGTGTGGTGTGGGCAGAAAAAAATAGTAGTTAGTAAACAGTTCATTGACAGTTGAGAGGCGGGCCGAAAGAGCGAAGCTCAACCCCCGCAACCACAACTAGGTGAGTACAACTAGGTGAATACACACACACACACACACACCTGGGGACCGGCAGAGAATTCAAAAGGAGCAGCATGGAGAGTGTATGGAACTGGATGCCAGATCCACTTGCATTCCAGAATTACAGATACAATTACTCACCGAAAGGGAACTACAACTACGACAGGCAACTGCCCTACAACAATCAGTACTGATCAGAACAAACTCATTATGTCCACGAATAATGGGCTTGCCGAAAAAGTCTCCCATTCAAACTATCACTATATACCAGGTAACTATAACCATATATAAACTATAAACCAGGTAACCAGGTATCAACCAGGTAACCAGGTAAATGTGCAAAGTTTCTTTCACCCTGAATGCCCCTGTTACCTAGCAGTAAATAGGTACTATGGAATTAGTCAGCTGTCACGGGCTGCTTCCTAGGGTGTGTGTGTGTGTGGAGAAAACAAAAAAAAAGTAGTTAGCATACATTTGATTGATAGTTGAGACGCGGGCTGAAAGAGCAAAGTTCAACCCCTACAAACACAACTAGGTGAATACTAGGTGAAATACACCCCCCATCCCACACACACAGTGTGTGGGACTTCGTGACAGCCCATCAACAGGGGTTCAGGGAGGGTAAATCTTGCCTTACAGGCTTAAAAGAATTCTACAATCAAGTGACAAAGATTAAGCAAGAGAGAGAAGGATGGGCGGACTGCATTTTTTTGGACTGTCGAAAAGTCTTTGACACAGTACCTGATAAAAGGCTGATGCATAGCTGGAGAAACAGGAAGGAGTAACTGGTAGGGCACTCCAGTGGACAAGGGAGTACCTAATATTGTAGATTGTGGATTGGTGGTGTTGTCGTGTTGTTGATCCTTCTTTACGGACAACCCAACCCACAACTCGGTGGAGTGCTTATACTTCACTACGAGATCACCCTGGGCGCTTCTGGCTCTTGGAGAGGGGCTCAATGTCACATGTTTATGGGATGCGGCTCCAATACTTAGCCTCGTTGTCACGTGGACACACCCACTCAAGCCGCTGTGAATCCCCACTCTCTCCTTAGGTGATATGATCTCCTCAATCCCCTTTGACTTACTAGTTTTCTGTTCTACCCTGTCCACAACAGTGGTTCTTGGTTCTTTCTCTCTCTCTCCTTCTTTACTACTTCCTGGGAAGCCTCACTAGGACAAGGGTAAACACCAGCAAATTTGAATACATTTACTGGACAAAGCACAAACACAATACGTACACACATAATAATAATGAATCCTACACTCTATACTTTTTCAGTCAGGTTGCACTCCAACACCATCAGAACTCTATCATCAACTTATCAAGTGGTATCCTATCTCCTGATTCACAACCTGATACTATCAACCTCCTCAAGTAGATCAAGTCTTATAATACAATGTTGCACTATCAGCAAGAGAATATATATATGCAAACATGTACAAGGAAAATCAGTGTATGAATGCAATGACATATATCAGTATAAATGTTCCTTGATACACGACAATGATCAATCGATCACCCTATCAGTCCTAGAACACATACATCTGTAGGTAATCCAGCCTACGACTATAACTCTAAACTTCAATATAAACACTCCTCGGCACAAGAATGACAAATAATCACTCACCTTTCACTGCATCTTGCATGCTAATGACAACCAAACACTCTAACAACTCCCTACAAGTAATCATTTAGAACATCTCTTCCACATCTGGAAGTTCACTACCCTGATCTCTTCAGGTTCTTCCGGGTTTAACTACCAGGATCCTCTGCAGCTCCTCTAGGCTGCTACACCATGAAGTGTCCATGAACAACTATGGTGCTTCACTACTAGGGTCCTCCACAGCTCTCCTGGCTACTACACCATGAAGTTTCCTCGAACAACTATGGTGCTTCACCACCTCTACAGAAGCACGTGACACTCCTCTTCACTGCTTCTCCTCACAGCTCGAGGTCCTCTGCTCCACTACCTTGGAGTCTCATCAACTACTTCCTCTGTGCTGGCTTCGAAGTTCTCAGCAACTTCTTCCCCAAAGACAAACCTGCAACCCATTGACACTCAAATAAAAATGTTTCCCCTTAAACACATAAACAAAAAATAACCACACAATATGTTTGCCTTCTACATCTATCTGCTCTCAACATGCATTGAGAGTGGACTCCCCCGTTTTGGGCCGGTCCATGCTCCACCTCGCCCGGAGGGCCTCACTCACTCTAGGGAGGGTCCTCCGCCTGCTCCTCAGTCACCTGCAAGCGCTCAGTGGAGACGGACGTCGCTCCGTGTTCCTCCCTCTCCAATCTCTTATTTTAGGCCTTCTGCCTTATCAAAACATGTCTAACTTATCAATAAACATTGCTACTGTCGCTGGGCACACCACCAACTACAAGCAATCACTATGAACTGGCTTAAATCGTGCTTACCACAGATTGCCTAGTCGAGGGCGCTCTCCCTCTGACGGCGTCTGATCAGGGCGCTTCCACAGCCCACGAAAATCTCTCTGGGCGGCTTAATACTCTCCTTGCCATCCAGGACTTGAGACCACAAAGTTCCCAGCTCGATTCCACAGCTGGCACGTCTGCACACTTCTCTTCTCTTGGAGATATATCACTAATGGTTCCTTCCTGACAGGAGCTCAAATGGAGCGCGGCTTTCCCCTGCGATGTTTGGCGCTCAAGTTAGGTCAAAGCCCTCCAGAAGCGAGCCTCACGCCTCCAGCAAATTATCCAAATCTCCTAACCAGTCATTTATCTGTTTTCTTATTCACTGCCCATAATCTTAAACTCCGTGTAAAATTTACCAAATTATTTTTACATATGAATCTTCATGTCTGTATTTCCGACCTCCTAGTCAGGTCAGGCTTTATAGAATAATTCTCAAAGGGGAGACTCGTTTTTCGGCTACCTGGGATCATAACACTCCCTCCCCCTTATTTTGAGAATTATTCTAGTGGCTAGGCTCTAGATAACGCATCAGCTTTTACATTGTCTCGCCCTCTTATGTGTGTTATCACCAGGTCATTCTCTTGGAGCGATAAAAACCATCTGGTTAACCTCTGGTTTGCATGCTTCATTTTCCTCAGGAAAACTAGAGGATTATGGTCTGTATACACCGTCACTGGGTGCCCTCCCCCACTCACATACACTTCAGAATGTTCCAATGCCATCACCAGGACCAAAGTCTCTTTCTCGACCATACTGTACGACCTCTGGTGCTTAACGAACTTCTTCGAGAAGAAGGACACGGGGCGGTAAATTCCATTATTCTGCTGCGTCAGTACAGCTCCAGCCCCTATATCACTGGCATCTACAAATAACGTAAACGGCGCTCCAAAATCTGGCGACACTAGTACAGGTGCCTCGGTCAACAGTCTTTTGGTCTTTTCAAACGCTTCTTGTGCTGTTCCATTCTACTCCCACTTCTTGGTCTTTGATAGCAAACTCGTCATAGGAGCGGCTATGGTGGAGAAATTTTCACAGAACATCCGGTAATATCCAATCATACCGAGGTATCTCAACAATTCTTTCTTACTCCTGGGCACAAACGACCTGACTTCTCTGGCACCTCTTAGCTAGGCTGTCCTCCTTGGACGCCTGCACTCCATTGGACCTCTCTACTTATTGTTTCCACCCTCCGTTTCCTCGTCTTCTTCTCTCCACGTCCAGAGTCAGACATCTACTGTCTGTACCTCCTCTGTCGTCTTCACACTTCCATCTACTGCCATTATACTTCCTTCTCCTGTCATCATACTTCACTCCCTCGTCTTCACCTACGATCTTCCCCTTCGTCTCCTCATTTATCCGAGACCTCATCCTGTTTGACTTCCATCAAGTCCTCGGCTTTCTTCTATTCCTCCATGCTTGTATCATCATCCTCTTCCCATACTTCTCACCTCTATACAACTCCATTTCTTCTCCTTCAACTCTGCTTCGTTCCCTAAAAGTTCCTTCGAGCACTGTACTACACTCAACAGCACTCGACCGTACATGTCGCTTTACCTCTCCTAGAGGGCTCATAAGCATCTCTCCACACATACTGTCTCTTCCCCTTTCATTTTCTCGGCTATTACTCTTCTTCACTATCTCTCCTCCACGCTTTCTGTGAAACATGTCAACTCCTGACACCTCAAACTACTTAACTCCACTATCCATATGCCTCTGTGCTCGTGGACAACTTGACGCTCTACTTCCGTCCTCAGTATGTCCACATCCTTCCTCATTCCTACTCAGCACAGTTGCATTCACCTTCCAACTCTTAATTTCGGCAGGCTGGGCTCCCCTCAGGTCCGCTCTCTACACATGATTCTTCTTCGGCTGGGCCATCTTCACTTTTGACCTCACCGAGACTTCATCTTTCTGAGTCGGACCTTCCTCAAATAACCATGCTATATCTACGTCGATATCTTCTACCGGTTGAATCGACATTGTCTCATCTTCTCCAGCATCTTCCTCGCTGGCCACCTCTGCCTTCATCACTACCGAGACAGGGTACTCAATGGCTTGGCGGTTTCCTGACTCATCTCCTCGGATGCCAGTCAGGTTCACACTCTCAGGTGTCCCACCCGTGCCGTGGCCTTCTGGGCACTCCTCTGGCACAGTCTTCGCTATGACTCTTGGCAACACCTTTGTCCCGCATAAGTCATTCCCCAGGATCACTTGGACTCCTGGAATAGGTATGTCGGGGCATACTCCCAACATCACCTCTGCCGACACATATTCCGTCCTTAGCTGGACAGCACATACGGGCATGTCACTCTCAGACAATAACCCGTATACTTTCATCTTACTCCTGCTAGCTAACCGTCGATCATTCCCAATCAGGCTTCTCGCAATCAAGCTCTGATTAGCTCCGGTATCCCTAAAGATACCAACTTTTACTTCAAGTTGGCCTCCTATACTGATCCAACCTTCACTAATGAACGGCCTATACCTCTCGTTCACTAAGTTCATCTTCTGTGGTTTGTCTTGGAACACATTAGTATATTTATTTCGGGGGTCACATATGGCCAGGGTCACAACTCTCTTGCCCTGCCGACAGTCTCGCATCACGTGACCCAATCCGTTACATTGGTAGCATCTCATCTGGGAAAAGTCTCTTCTATATGTACTAGAGTGGCTCTTACTGTAAACTCGCATGAGAGTTACTCGGGCCAGGTACACTACCTGCAATCTGTGGGGCTTTACTGGACTCTTGATTTCTTGGATCACGATTAATTTCTCGTTTAGCTCCTCCATCCTCACTTTCAGACAAAGTGTACGACCTACTCTTCTGAGTTTTAGGGTACTTACTTTTATCTGCCCATTTATCAAAATTCTTCTCATCCCAGACTCTTCTGGGTCTCTCATAATTTCTTCTTCCCCAGACTCCACTGGGTCTGCCATTGCTGCGTCTCGCCTCGCTTCTCACTCTATTCTCCCTCAAGCTCTTGTATGCTTCAGTAATCATATCCGCCCTATCTGCGGCATCTTTCACCTCCTTTATCCCTGCTTCTTGGATCTTGAACTTTGTTTTGGGATGCATCATCTCCAAGAACTTCTCCATGACCATCAGTTGCTTCAGGTCAGCGTAAGATCCAACTCCAGCAGCCTCAATCCACTTCTGGAATCGTCTCTCCAGATCCCTTGCTGTCTCAGCAAACGTACATGTCCCAACTTTGATCATCTCTCTGAAGCGCTTCCTATAAGCTTCTGGGGTTAGCTGAAACGAGCGCAGTATGCTGCTCTTTACTGTGGCATAATACTGGCACTCCTCCAGTGACATTTGGGTGTATGCCTCCCTGGCTGCACCGGTCAATCTTAACTGGACCAGCTGGGCCCATTCCTCCTGTGGCCACTCCTTGATGCTGGCCACCTTTTCAAAGTGACCGAAAAAGTTCTCTGCCTCTTCGGGAACAAACAAGGGAATGTCCTTCTCCCTAACCCTAACATCTGGTGAGTGTGATACCTGGGTGGTGCTCTCTGGCAACCCATGTTCAATCCTTTGTTCAGCCAAGGTTCTATTCGCTTCTATCTGCATTTGTTTTGTTCTCTCTTTTTCTTTTTCGACCTGGGCTTTTTCTTTCTCTACCTCTAGTCTTGCTTTCTCTTTTTCTTTCTCCTGTCCCAACTCCAGTTCTCTTATTCTGGTTTTATCTTTTTCTACTTCCAGTTTGGTTTTCTCTTTTTCTACTTCCAACCTGGTTTTCTCTTTTTCTACTTCCAGCCTGGTTTTCTCTTTTTCTACTTCCAGCCTGGTTTTCTCTTTTTCCTTCTCGGCTTCATTTTTCATTTGGAGTTCTAATTTCATCTTTTCCAGCTGGAACTGTCTCTCCTCACACTGCATCTGGAGTTCTAACTGGAATCTCTCCAAGCTCCTATACTGGTTATTCCTGCTACTGCGGCTACTCTTACTGCTCCTACTCGATCCCTGGGATCTCACTTCATCCTCCTTTCCACTTTCAGCTCCTTTCTGGGCTTCTTGTTCTGTCGCTTCACTTTTGGCTCTTAACTGCCTCAGGATCTCATCCTTCATCCCAGCTACTTTAGATGCTTTCAACCTAATGCCACATTTTTCTGCTATTTGCTTTAATTGATCCCTAGTGCAACCTTCCAAGTCCTCTGGCTTGCCTGACTCCACAAATGCTTGCACCTTATCCATCTTGTCCAGTGAGTCTTCCCAATAGAGAGAGTATACATCTGCAGTCACACAGTTTATCTATTTCAATAAGGGGTGTACAAATCCACTCTTGGACGGGGTGTGGGTGTGTCAGCTCACTCTCCCGGACAGGCCCCCAACTTATTGTAGATTGTGGGTTGGTGGTGTTGTCGTGTCGTTGATCCTTCTTTACGGACAACCCAACCCACAACTCAGTGGAGTGCTTATACTTCACTAGGAGATCACCCTGGGCGCTTCTGGCTCTTGGAGAGGGGCTCAATGTCACACGTTTAGGGGATGCAGCTCCAATACTTAGCCTCGTTGTCACGTGCACACACCCACTCAAGCCGCTGTGACTCCCCACTCTCTCCTTAGGTGATACGATCTCCTCAATCCCCTTTGACTTACTAGTTTTCTGTTCTACCCTGTCCACAGCAGTGGTTCTTGGTTCTTTCTCTCTCTCTCTCTCTCCCCTTCCTTACTACTTCCTGGGAAGCCTCACTAGGACAAGGGCAAACACCAGCAAATTTGAATACATTTACTGGACAAAGCACATACACAATACGTACACACATATAATAATAATGAATCCTACACTCTATATTATTTCAGTCAGGTTGCACTCCAACACCACCAGAAATCTATCATCAACTTATCAAGTGGTATCCTATTTCCTGATTCACCACCTGATACTATCAACTTCCTCAAGTAGATCAAGTCTTATAATACAATGTTGTACTATCAGCAAGAGAATATATATATATGTAAACATGTACAAGGAAAATCAGCGAATGAATGCAATAACATATATCAGTATAAAAGTTCCTTGATACACGATAATGATCAATCGATCACCCTATCAGTCCTAGAACACATACATCTGTAGGTAATCCAGCCTACGACTGTAACTCTAAACTTCAGTATAAACACTTCTCGGCACAAGAATGGCAAACAATCACTCACCTTTCATTGCGTCTTGCATGCTAATGACAACCAAACACTAACAACTCCCTACAAGTAATCATTTAGAGCTTCCCTTCCACATCTGGAAGTTCACTACCCTGATCTCTTCAGGTTCTTCCGGGTTTACTACCAGGATCCTCTGCAGCACTTCTTGGCTGCAACACCATGAAGTCTTCCTTGAGCAACTACGGTGCTTCACCACTTCTGCTAGGGTCGTCCACGGCTCTCCTGGCTGCTACACCATGAAGTTTCCTCGAACAACTATGGTGCTTCACCACCTCTACAGAAGCAAGTGACATTCTTCTTCACTGCTTCTCCTCACAGCTCGAGGTCCTCTGCTCCACTACCTTGGAGTCTCATCAACTACTCCCTCTGTGCTGGCTTCGAAGTTCTCAGCAACTTCTTCCCCAAAGACAAACCTGCAACCCATTGACACGTCAATAAAAATGTTTCCCCTTAAACACATAAATAAAAAATAACCATACAATATGTTTGCCTTCTACATCTATCTGCTCTCGACATGCAGTGAGAGTGGACTCCCCCGTTTTGGGCCGGTCCATGCTCCACCTTGCCCGGCGGGCCTCACTCACTCTGGGAGGGTCCTCCGCCTGTTCCTCAGTCACCTGCCAGCGCTCAGAGGAGACGGATGTCGCTCCGTGTTCCTCCCTCTCCACTCTCTTATTTTAGGCCTTCTGCCTTATCAAAACATGTCTAACTTATCAATAAACATTGCTACTGTCGGTGGTCACATGACCAACTACAAGCAATCACTGTGAACTGGCTTAAATCGTGCTTACCACAGATTGCCTAGTCGAGGGCGCTCTCCCTCTGACGGCGTCTGATAAGGCGCTTCCACAACCCACGAAAATCTCTCTGGGTGGCTTAGTACTCTCCTCGCCGTCCAGGACTTGAGACCACAAAGTTCCCAGCTCGATTCCACAGCTGGCACGTCTGCACACTTCTCTTCTGGAGATATGTCACTAGGGGTTTCTTTCTGATGGGAGCTCAAACGGAGCGCGGCTTTCCCCTGCAATGTTTAGCGCTCAAGTGAGGTCAAAGCCCTCCAGAAGCGAGCCTCACGCCTCCAGCAAATTATCCACATCTCCTAACCAGTCATTTATCTGTTTTCTTATTCACTGCCCATAATCTTAAACTCCGTGTAAAATTTACCTAATTATTTTTACATATTTATCTTCATGTCTGTATATCCGACCTCCTACTCAGGTGAGGCTTGATAGAATAATTCTCAAACGGGAGACTCGTTTTTCGGCTACCTGGGATCATAACACTAAGCAATAGGAAGCAGAGAGTTACAGTGAGAAGTGAGATATCAGATTGGCGTGAAGTCACCAGTGGAGTCCCACGGGGCTCTGTACTCGGACCTATCCTGTTTCTGATATATGTAAATGATCTCCCAGAAGGTATAGACTCATTCCTCTCAATGTTTGCTGACGACGCCAAAATTATGAGAAGGATTAAGACAGAGGAGGACAGCTTCAGGCTTCAAGAAGACCTGGACAAGCTGCAGGAATGGTCGAACAAATGGTTGTTAGAGTTTAACCCAATCAAATATAATGTAATGAAGATAGGTGTAGGAAGCAGGAGACCAGATACAAGGTATCACTTGGGAGATGAAATACTTCAGGAGTCAGAGAGAAAGATTTGGGGTTGATATCACACCAGACCTGTCCCCTGAAGCTCATATCAAGAGGATAACAGGTGGAAATTGAGTACCCAAATGAGCTATATAGACGTTAGAAAGAATTTTTTCAGTGTCAGAGTAGTAGACAAATGGAATGCATTAGGAAGTGATTTGGTGGAGGCTGACTCCATACACAGCTTTAAGTGCAGATATGATAGAGCCCAGTAGGCTCAGGAACCTGTACATTAGTTGATTGACCATTGAGAGGCGGGACCAAAGAGCCAGAGCTCAACCCCCGCAAGCACAACTAGGTAAGAGCAACTTGATAAGTACATGCACACACACACGCGTGCACACACACACACACACACACAGGGGGGGCCTCGTAGCCTGGTGGATAGCGCGCAGGACTCGTAATTCTGTGGCACGGGTTTGATTCCTGCACGAGGCAGAAACAAATGGGCAAAGTTTCTTTCACCCTAAGTGCCCCTGTTACCTAGCAGTAAATAGGTACCTGGGAGTTAGTCAGCTGTCACGGGCTGCTTCCTGGGGTGTGTGTGTGTGTGTGGTGTGGGAAAAAAAAAATAAAGTAGTTAGTAAACAGTTGATTGACAGTTGAGAGGCGGGCCGAAAGAGCAAAGCTCAACCCCCGCAAAAACACAACTGAAAAACACAACTAGTAAACACACACACACACACACACACACACACACACCAGCAACCACACGCATGCAAGTACACACACACGCACACATCCCCGAGGCATTACTCCCCTCTTTCTTACTTCCTCTGTAGCATACCACATATTACATACCACATACCCTACCCTCAAAACCCTCCCACACAGTGGGACCCCCTCCATCTCCTTCACCCTCTCCCACCACCTGACCACCTGAAGTGACCATCTCTGCCCCCTCCCCCACCCCCACAGGTTTCCACGATTTTCCCCCCTACAAATACAAACACACACACACACACACACACACACACACACACACACACACACACACACACACACACACACACACACACACACACACACACACACACACACACACACACACACGCACACACACGCAAACACAAAAAGTCAGCGTGTGTTATTCACTATTCACCCCACTATTCCACTATTTTCCACTCCCTCTCTCACCCCACTCTCACCCCTCTCTCTCACCCCACTCCTCTCTCTCACCTCTCTCTCTCACCCCTCTCCCACCCACTCTCTCTATCTCTCTCTCTTTATCTTGCTCTATCTCTCCCTCTCTCTATCTCCCCCCTCCCTCTCTCTCTCTCTCTCTCTCTCTCTCTCTCTCTCTCTCTCTCTCTCTCTCTCTCCCTCTCTCTCTCTCTCTCTCTCTCTCTCTCTCTCTCTCTCTCTCTCTCTCTCTCTCTCTCTCTCTCTCTCTCTCTCTCTCTCTCTCTCTCTCTCTCACCCCGTTTGCCCTCCTCCTGACAAATCCTATCACAACATAACAGGAACAGAGGCAAGCATTATGGCCAGAGGAAACAGGGGAACAGGGAAAATTCAAGGTGATGAAATGAAGGAAATGTTCACTCAATTTTTGGAGGACATCAAGAGTGAGATGTAGGAATTGATGTAGGAAATGAAGAATGAAATAAGCAACCTGAAAAGAGAGCTGACGGCAGCGAAAGATTAGATTAGAATCCTCATAGTGAACAGTTTTGATGCTGAGACTCAGATAATCATCCAGGTAGAAGGTGGAAATGGTATATTGGAAGAGAATGCCACTATAAAAGCAACATTTGCAGAAATGCTAAAAAAATAACTCTGAAGAAATGTCCACAATGATGGAGGTTGCCATGAAAGCAGCCACCTCACAGGAAGTGGCACGCTCCACTACCCAGCTGATGGAAAGAAAAAAATCAGTGGTAGCTGTGGGAATTAAAGAGCAGGAAGGCTCCAACAGGACAGAGTGGAATGGTAAGGACTATGGAGCAGTGAATGAAATACTGAGGGCACTAGAGATGGAAGGGGCTGAGCATAGAATTGAGAAGGTTTTCAGGCTAGGCGGGTACAACAAAGACCGAGACCGTGTGTTAAAGATTGTGTTTGCAAACGAGAATACAAAGGAGAAGATTCTAACAAGGAAGAGCTACCTGCAAAATGTGGGAGAATTAAAAAAATTATTTCTCCAGAGGGACATGACAAGGGAGGGGAGAGCCATGGCAGCAGAAGCAAGGAAGAAGTGCAGGGCGAGAGGGGAAAACCAGGAACTCACAGCTCTCAACACAACATCTCCAGAGGTGAGGGGGTAACCCACAACCAGATACCCAGTAACACCAGAGGGGGAGGGCAACAAAACACCCCTCCTCTGCATAGAGAACCCCCCTGTCCCAAACCCTCCCTGCCCCCACTCAAAAGCTCAGCCAAATCTCCCTCCCCCTCACACTGCATTCCCACCCTGCTACCCCTCCCTTCCTCCCACCATGTGCCCCCTTCCTCCTTTTCCTTTCGGTCTTCCCTCCCTCTTCATCCCATAACCCCCTGTCCCTCCCCCTTCATCCCATACCCTCTCTGTCCCTCCCCCTTCATCCCATACCCTCCTTGTCCCTCCCCCTTCACTTGACCAAATCTCAGCCAAATCTCCCTCCCCCTCACACTGCATTCCCACCCTGCTACCCCTCCCTTCCTCCCACCATGTGCCCCCTTCCCCCTTTTCCTTTCGGTCTTCCCTCCCTCTTCATCCCATAACCCCCTGTCCCTCCCCCTTCATCCCATACCCTCTCTGTCCCTCCCCCTTCATCCCATACCCTCCTTGTCCCTCCCCCTTCACTTGACCCCCTGCCCCTCACCCCAGTATCCTCTGAGACCCTGTTATCCATCTCACAAATCCTCACACCCATGGAACAGCTTCCCCCACCAGTAGAACACTCACAAAGGAGACGATTTGAGAAAGGACAGAAGAAAGTGAGCCTCAGGGCAATGTACACTAACATAGATGAAATTTCAAATAAAGCCAATGAGCTTGGAGAATGGGTACTAGAGGAAAACCCAGACATAATAGCATTCACAGAAACAAAGCTAACGAAAACCATAACAAATGCAGTGTTCCCACAGGAATATTATGTTATGAGGAAAGAGAGAGAAGGAAGAGGTGGTGGTGGTGGTGTAGCTCTGCTGGTAAGAAAGAGCTGGGACTTTGAGGATATGAATATTCAGGGCTTTGAGGGTTTCAGTGACTACATAGCAGGCACCATTACAACTGGAGAACAAAAAATTATAGTCATAGTCATATATAATCCACCACCGAATGACAGAAGACCCAGACAGGAATATGATAGAAACAACATGGCCACAATTAGCATAATAGAAAGAGCAGCTTCTGTTGCCAGCAGGAATGGATCTGGACTGCTAATCATGGGAGACTTCAACCATGAGAAAATAGACTGGGAAAACAGGGATCCGCATGGAGGCCCAGAAACATGGAGGGCTAAGCTGCTGGACGTGGAAACAAGACACTTTCTAAGCCAGCACATCAAGGAACCAACAAGAAAGAGAGAAGATGAACCAGCCATGCTCGATCTGATATTTACCCTAAATTAGTGGGATATAAGGGAAGTTAAGATGGAAGCACCCTTGGGAATGAGTGACCACAGTGCATTAAACTTTGAGTATCTGGTAGAGCTAGGAATTATCTTCCCCAAAAAAGAACTAGGAAACAAAAGGATGGCATACGAAAAGGGGAACTATGAGGAGATGAGACGTTCCCTGAGGGAAATACCTTGGGACACAGTCCTCAGAGATAAGTCTGTACATGATATGATGGACTATGTCACCCAAAAGTGTCAGGAGGCACTAAACAGGTTCATTCCGTCCCAAAGGGAAAAATCCGAGAAGCAACAGAAGAATCCATGGTATAATAAGGCATGTATGGAAGCAAAGGGACTGAACAAAAAGGCGTGGTGGAACTTCCGGAATAACAGAACACCAGGAAGCAGAGAGAGATACCAGAGAACCAGGAATGAGTATGTTCAGGTGAGAAGAGAAGCAGAGAAAAATTATGAAAATGTTATGTGTGTGTACTCACCTAGTTTTGCTTGCGGGGGTTGAGCTCTGGCTCTTTGGTCCCGCCTCTCAATGGTCAATCAACTAATGTACAGGTTCCTGAGCCTACTGGGCTCTATCATATCTGCACTTAAAGCTGTGTATGGAGTCAGCCTCCACCAAATCACTTCCTAATGCATTCCATTTGTCTACTACTCTGACACTGAAAAAATTCTTTCTAACGTCTATATAGCTCATTTGGGTACTCAATTTCCACCTGTTATCCTCTTGATATGAGCTTCAGGGGACAGGTCTGGTGTGATATCAACCCCAAATCTTTCTCTCTGACTCCTGAAGTATTTCATCTCCCAAGTGATACCTTGTATCTGGTCTCCTGCTTCCTACACCTATCTTCATTACATTATATTTGCTTGGGTTAAACTCTAACAACCATTTGTTCGACCATTCCTGCAGCTTGTCCAGGTCTTCTTGAAGCCTGAAGCTGTCCTCCTCTGTCTTAATCCTTCTCATAATTTTGGCGTCGTCAGCAAACATTGAGAGGAATGAGTCTATACCTTCTGGGAGATCATTTACATATATCAGAAACAGGATAGGTCCGAGTACAGAGCCCCGTGGGACTCCACTGGTGACTTCACGCCAATCTGATATCTCACTTCTCACTGTAACTCTCTGCTTCCTATTGCTTAGTGTTATGATCCCAGGTAGCCGAAAAACGAGTCTCCCGTTTGAGAATTATTCTATCAAGCCTCACCTGAGTAGGAGGTCGGATATACAGACATGAAGATAAATATGTAAAAATAATTAGGTAAATTTTACACGGAGTTTAAGATTATGGGCAGTGAATAAGAAAACAGATAAATGACTGGTTAGGAGATGTGGATAATTTGCTGGAGGCGTGAAGCTCGCTTCTGGAGGGCTTTGACCTCACTTGAGCGCTAAACATTGCAGGGGAAAGCCGCGCTCCGTTTGAGCTCCCATCAGAAAGAAACCCCTAGTGACATATCTCCAGAAGAGAAGTGTGCAGACGTGCCAGCTGTGGAATCGAGCTGGGAACTTTGTGGTCTCAAGTCCTGGACGGCGAGGAGAGTACTAAGCCACCCAGAGAGATTTTCGTGGGTTGTGGAAGCGCCTTATCAGACGCCGTCAGAGGGAGAGCGCCCTCGACTAGGCAATCTGTGGTAAGCACGATTTAAGCCAGTTCACAGTGATTGCTTGTAGTTGGTCATGTGACCACCGACAGTAGCAATGTTTATTGATAAGTTAGACATGTTTTGATAAGGCAGAAGGCCTAAAATAAGAGAGTGGAGAGGGAGGAACACGGAGCGACATCCGTCTCCTCTGAGCGCTGGCAGGTGACTGAGGAACAGGCGGAGGACCCTCCCAGAGTGAGTGAGGCCCGCCGGGCAAGGTGGAGCATGGACCGGCCCAAAACGGGGGAGTCCACTCTCACTGCATGTCGAGAGCAGATAGATGTAGAAGGCAAACATATTGTATGGTTATTTTTTATTTATGTGTTTAAGGGGAAACATTTTTATTGACGTGTCAATGGGTTGCAGGTTTGTCTTTGGGGAAGAAGTTGCTGAGAACTTCGAAGCCAGCACAGAGGGAGTAGTTGATGAGACTCCAAGGTAGTGGAGCAGAGGACCTCGAGCTGTGAGGAGAAGCAGTGAAGAAGAATGTCACTTGCTTCTGTAGAGGTGGTGAAGCACCATAGTTGTTCGAGGAAACTTCATGGTGTAGCAGCCAGGAGAGCCGTGGACGACCCTAGCAGAAGTGGTGAAGCACCGTAGTTGCTCAAGGAAGACTTCATGGTGTTGCAGCCAAGAAGTGCTGCAGAGGATCCTGGTAGTAAACCCGGAAGAACCTGAAGAGATCAGGGTAGTGAACTTCCAGATGTGGAAGGGAAGCTCTAAATGATTACTTGTAGGGAGTTGTTAGTGTTTGGTTGTCATTAGCATGCAAGACGCAATGAAAGGTGAGTGATTGTTTGCCATTCTTGTGCCGAGAAGTGTTTATACTGAAGTTTAGAGTTACAGTCGTAGGCTGGATTACCTACAGATGTATGTGTTCTAGGACTGATAGGGTGATCGATTGATCATTATCGTGTATCAAGGAACTTTTATACTGATATATGTTATTGCATTCATTCGCTGATTTTCCTTGTACATGTTTACATATATATATATTCTCTTGCTGATAGTACAACATTGTATTATAAGACTTGATCTACTTGAGGAAGTTGATAGTATCAGGTGGTGAATCAGGAAATAGGATACCACTTGATAAGTTGATGATAGATTTCTGGTGGTGTTGGAGTGCAACCTGACTGAAATAATATAGAGTGTAGGATTCATTATTATTATATGTGTGTACGTATTGTGTATGTGCTTTGTCCAGTAAATGTATTCAAATTTGCTGGTGTTTGCCCTTGTCCTAGTGAGGCTTCCCAGGAAGTAGTAAGGAAGGGGAGAGAGAGAGAGAGAGAAAGAACCAAGAACCACTGCTGTGGACAGGGTAGAACAGAAAACTAGTAAGTCAAAGGGGATTGAGGAGATCGTATCACCTAAGGAGAGAGTGGGGAGTCACAGCGGCTTGAGTGGGTGTGTGCACGTGACAACGAGGCTAAGTATTGGAGCTGCATCCCCTAAACGTGTGACATTGAGCCCCTCTCCAAGAGCCAGAAGCGCCCAGGGTGATCTCCTAGTGAAGTATAAGCACTCCACTGAGTTGTGGGTTGGGTTGTCCGTAAAGAAGGATCAACGACACGACAACACCACCAACCCACAATCTACAATAAGTTGGGGGCCTGTCCGGGAGAGTGAGCTGACACACCCACACCCCGTCCAAGAGTGGATTTGTACACCCCTTATTGAAATAGATAAACTGTGTGACTGCAGATGTATACTCTCTCTATTGGGAAGACTCACTGGACAAGATGGATAAGGTGCAAGCATTTGTGGAGTCAGGCAAGCCAGAGGACTTGGAAGGTTGCACTAGGGATCAATTAAAGCAAATAGCAGAAAAATGTGGCATTAGGTTGAAAGCATCTAAAGTAGCTGGGATGAAGGATGAGATCCTGAGGCAGTTAAGAGCCAAAAGTGAAGCGACAGAACAAGAAGCCCAGAAAGGAGCTGAAAGTGGAAAGGAGGATGAAGTGAGATCCCAGGGATCGAGTAGGAGCAGTAAGAGTAGCCGCAGTAGCAGGAATAACCAGTATAGGAGCTTGGAGAGATTCCAGTTAGAACTCCAGATGCAGTGTGAGGAGAGACAGTTCCAGCTGGAAAAGATGAAATTAGAACTCCAAATGAAAAATGAAGCCGAGAAGGAAAAAGAGAAAACCAGGCTGGAAGTAGAAAAAGAGAAAACCAGGCTGGAAGTAGAAAAAGAGAAAACCAGGTTGGAAGTAGAAAAAGAGAAAACCAAACTGGAAGTAGAAAAAGATAAAACCAGAATAAGAGAACTGGAGTTGGGACAGGAGAAAGAAAAAGAGAAAGCAAGACTAGAGGTAGAGAAAGAAAAAGCCCAGGTCGAAAAAGAAAAAGAGAGAACAAAACAAATGCAGATAGAAGCGAATAGAACCTTGGCTGAACAAAGGATTGAACATGGGTTGCCAGAGAGCACCACCCAGGTATCACACTCACCAGATGTTAGGGTTAGGGAGAAGGACATTCCCTTGTTTGTTCCCGAAGAGGCAGAGAACTTTTTCGGTCACTTTGAAAAGGTGGCCAGCATCAAGGAGTGGCCACAGGAGGAATGGGCCCAGCTGGTCCAGTTAAGATTGACCGGTGCAGCCAGGGAGGCATACACCCAAATGTCACTGGAGGAGTGCCAGTATTATGCCACAGTAAAGAGCAGCATACTGCGCTCGTTTCAGCTAACCCCAGAAGCTTATAGGAAGCGCTTCAGAGAGATGATCAAAGTTGGGACATGTACGTTTGCTGAGACAGCAAGGGATCTGGAGAGACGATTCCAGAAGTGGATTGAGGCTGCTGGAGTTGGATCTTACGCTGACCTGAAGCAACTGATGGTCATGGAGAAGTTCTTGGAGATGATGCATCCCAAAACAAAGTTCAAGATCCAAGAAGCAGGGATAAAGGAGGTGAAAGATGCCGCAGATAGGGCGGATATGATTACTGAAGCATACAAGAGCTTGAGGGAGAATAGAGTGAGAAGCGAGGCGAGACGCAGCAATGGCAGACCCAGTGGAGTCTGGGGAAGAAGAAATTATGAGAGACCCAGAAGAGTCTGGGATGAGAAGAATTTTGATAAATGGGCAGATAAAAGTAAGTACCCTAAAACTCAGAAGAGTAGGTCGTACACTTTGTCTGAAAGTGAGGATGGAGGAGCTAAACGAGAAATTAATCGTGATCCAAGAAATCAAGAGTCCAGTAAAGCCCCACAGATTGCAGGTAGTGTACCTGGCCCGAGTAACTCTCATGCGAGTTTACAGTAAGAGCCACTCTAGTACATATAGAAGAGACTTTTCCCAGATGAGATGCTACCAATGTAACGGATTGGGTCACGTGATGCGAGACTGTCGGCAGGGCAAGAGAGTTGTGACCCTGGCCATATGTGACCCCCGAAATAAATATACTAATGTGTTCCAAGACAAACCACAGAAGATGAACTTAGTGAACGAGAGGTATAGGCCGTTCATTAGTGAAGGTTGGATCAGTATAGGAGGCCAACTTGAAGTAAAAGTTGGTATCTTTAGGGATACCGGAGCTAATCAGAGCTTGATTGCGAGAAGCCTGATTGGGAATGATCGACGGTTAGCTAGCAGGAGTAAGATGAAAGTATACGGGTTATTGTCTGAGAGTGACATGCCCGTATGTGCTGTCCAGCTAAGGACGGAATATGTGTCGGCAGAGGTGATGTTGGGAGTTGATGTTGGGAGTATGCCCCGACATACCTATTCCAGGAGTCCAAGTGATCCTGGGGAATGACTTATGCGGGACAAAGGTGTTGCCAAGAGTCATAGCGAAGACTGTGCCAGAGGAGTGCCCAGAAGGCCACGGCACGGGTGGGACACCTGAGAGTGTGAACCTGACTGGCATCCGAGGAGATGAGTCAGGAAACCGCCAAGCCATTGAGTACCCTGTCTCGGTAGTGATGAAGGCAGAGGTGGCCAGCGAGGAAGATGCTGGAGAAGATGAGACAGTGTCGATTCAACCGGTAGAAGATATCGACGTAGATATAGCATGGTTATTTGAGGAAGGTCTGACTCAGAAAGATGAAGTCTCGGTGAGGTCAAAAGTGAAGATGGCCCAGCCGAAGAAGAATCATGTGTAGAGAGCGGACCTGAGGGGAGCCCAGCCTGCCGAAATTAAGAGTTGGAAGGTGAATGCAACTGTGCTGAGTAGGAATGAGGAAGGATGTGGACATACTGAGGACGGAAGTAGAGCGTCAAGTTGTCCACGAGCACAGAGGCATATGGATAGTGGAGTTAAGTAGTTTGAGGTGTCAGGAGTTGACATGTTTCACAGAAAGCGTGGAGGAGAGATAGTGAAGAAGAGTAATAGCCGAGAAAATGAAAGGGGAAGAGACAGTATGTGTGGAGAGATGCTTATGAGCCCTCTAGGAGAGGTAAAGCGACATGTACGGTCGAGTGCTGTTGAGTGTAGTACAGTGCTCGAAGGAACTTTTAGGGAACGAAGCAGAGTTGAAGGAGAAGAAATGGAGTTGTATAGAGGTGAGAAGTATGGGAAGAGGATGATGATACAAGCATGGAGGAATAGAAGAAAGCCGAGGACTTGATGGAAGTCAAACAGGATGAGGTCTCGGATAAATGAGGAGACGAAGGGGAAGATCGTAGGTGAAGACGAGGGAGTGAAGTATGATGACAGGAGAAGGAAGTATAATGGCAGTAGATGGAAGTGTGAAGACGACAGAGGAGGTACAGACAGTAGATGTCTGACTCTGGACGTGGAGAGAAGAAGACGAGGAAACGGAGGGTGGAAACAATAAGTAGAGAGGTCCAATGGAGTGCAGGCGTCCAAGGAGGACAGCCTAGCTAAGAGGTGCCAGAGAAGTCAGGTCGTTTGTGCCCAGGAGTAAGAAAGAATTGTTGAGATACCTCGGTATGATTGGATATTACCGGATGTTCTGTGAAAATTTCTCCACCATAGCCGCTCCTATGACGAGTTTGCTATCAAAGACCAAGAAGTGGGAGTAGAATGGAACAGCACAAGAAGCGTTTGAAAAGACCAAAAGACTGTTGACCGAGGCACCTGTACTAGTGTCGCCAGATTTTGGAGCGCCGTTTACGTTATTTGTAGATGCCAGTGATATAGGAGCTGGAGCTGTACTGACGCAGCAGAATAATGGAATTTACCGCCCCGTGTCCTTCTTCTCGAAGAAGTTCGTTAAGCACCAGAGGTCGTACAGTATGGTCGAGAAAGAGACTTTGGTCCTGGTGATGGCATTGGAACATTCTGAAGTGTATGTGAGTGGGGGAGGACACCCAGTGACGGTGTATACAGACCATAATCCTCTAGTTTTCCTGAGGAAAATGAAGCATGCAAACCAGAGGTTAACCAGATGGTTTTTATCGCTCCAAGAGAATGACCTGGTGATAACACACATAAGAGGGCGAGACAATGTAAAAGCTGATGCGTTATCTAGAGCCTAGCCACTAGAATAATTCTCAAAATAAGGGGGAGGGAGTGTTATGATCCCAGGTAGCCGAAAAACGAGTCTCCCCTTTGAGAATTATTCTATAAAGCCTGACCTGACTAGGAGGTCGGAAATACAGACATGAAGATTCATATGTAAAAATAATTTGGTAAATTTTACACTGAGTTTAAGATTATGGGCAGTGAATAAGAAAACAGATAAATGACTGGTTAGGAGATTTGGATAATTTGCTGGAGGCGTGAGGCTCGCTTCTGGAGGGCTTTGACCTAACTTGAGCGCCAAACATCGCAGGGGAAAGCCGCGCTCCATTTGAGCTCCCGTCAGGAAGGAACCATTAGTGATATATCTCCAAGAGAAGAGAAGTGTGCAGACGTGCCAGCTGTGGAATCGAGCTGGGAACTTTGTGGTCTCAAGTCCTGGATGGCAAGGAGAGTATTAAGCCGCCCAGAGAGATTTTCGTGGGCTGTGGAAGCGCCCTGATCAGACGCCGTCAGAGGGAGAGCGCCCTCGACTAGGCAATCTGTGGTAAGCACGATTTAAGCCAGTTCATAGTGATTGCTTGTAGTTGGTGGTGTGCCCAGCGACAGTAGCAATGTTTATTGATAAGTTAGACATGTTTTGATAAGGCAGAAGGCCTAAAATAAGAGATTGGAGAGGGAGGAACACGGAGCGACGTCCGTCTCCACTGAGCGCTTGCAGGTGACTGAGGAGCAGGCGGAGGACCCTCCCTAGAGTGAGTGAGGCCCTCCGGGCGAGGTGGAGCATGGACCGGCCCAAAACGGGGGAGTCCACTCTCAATGCATGTTGAGAGCAGATAGATGTAGAAGGCAAACATATTGTGTGGTTATTTTTTGTTTATGTGTTTAAGGGGAAACATTTTTATTTGAGTGTCAATGGGTTGCAGGTTTGTCTTTGGGGAAGAAGTTGCTGAGAACTTCGAAGCCAGCACAGAGGAAGTAGTTGATGAGACTCCAAGGTAGTGGAGCAGAGGACCTCGAGCTGTGAGGAGAAGCAGTGAAGAGGAGTGTCACGTGCTTCTGTAGAGGTGGTGAAGCACCATAGTTGTTCGAGGAAACTTCATGGTGTAGTAGCCAGGAGAGCTGTGGAGGACCCTAGTAGTGAAGCACCATAGTTGTTCATGGACACTTCATGGTGTAGCAGCCTAGAGGAGCTGCAGAGGATCCTGGTAGTTAAACCCGGAAGAACCTGAAGAGATCAGGGTAGTGAACTTCCAGATGTGGAAGAGATGTTCTAAATGATTACTTGTAGGGAGTTGTTAGAGTGTTTGGTTGTCATTAGCATGCAAGATGCAGTGAAAGGTGAGTGATTATTTGTCATTCTTGTGCCGAGGAGTGTTTATATTGAAGTTTAGAGTTATAGTCGTAGGCTGGATTACCTACAGATGTATGTGTTCTAGGACTGATAGGGTGATCGATTGATCATTGTCGTGTATCAAGGAACATTTATACTGATATATGTCATTGCATTCATACACTGATTTTCCTTGTACATGTTTGCATATATATATTCTCTTGCTGATAGTGCAACATTGTATTATAAGACTTGATCTACTTGAGGAGGTTGATAGTATCAGGTTGTGAATCAGGAGATAGGATACCACTTGATAAGTTGATGATAGAGTTCTGATGGTGTTGGAGTGCAACCTGACTGAAAAAGTATAGAGTGTAGGATTCATTATTATTATGTGTGTACGTATTGTGTTTGTGCTTTGTCCAGTAAATGTATTCAAATTTGCTGGTGTTTACCCTTGTCCTAGTGAGGCTTCCCCGGAAGTAGTAAAGAAGGAGAGAGAGAGAAAGAACCAAGAACCACTGTTGTGGACAGGGTAGAACAGAAAACTAGTAAGTCAAAGGGGATTGAGGAGATCATATCACCTAAGGAGAGAGTGGGGAGTCACAGCGGCTTGAGTGGGTGTGTCCACGTGACAACGAGGCTAAGTATTGGAGCCGCATCCCATAAACATGTGACATTGAGCCCCTCTCCAAGAGCCAGAAGCGCCCAGGGTGATCTCGTAGTGAAGTATAAGCACTCCACCGAGTTGTGGGTTGGGTTGTCCGTAAAGAAGGATCAACAACACGACAACACCACCAATCCACAATCTACAATATTAGGTACTCCCTTATCCACTGGAGTGCCCTACCAGTTACTCCTTCCTGTTTCTCCAGCTATACGATTACTGACGTAGGGAGTCTTGTTGTTGTTGTTTCTTACCCATTGTAAGACTGCCTCATTGTCTGACCACACGATAATCTCACCAAAGTGGATATTATTGAGTGTCTTTGTCAGGCAATGAGCCAATCTTACTCCCACCAGCAAAGCAGTCAACTCCATTTGAGGTAAAGATCACTTCTTAATGGGAGCAACTCTTGCTTTAGATGTGAGCAAAATTGATTGTGCACTATTAACTAAGTAGGCTACAGCGCCATATGCTTTGCCAGAGGCATCGCAGAAAACGTGCAAATTGGTGGGTAAGTTTGGTCCTGAAGCATTACGAGGAAATTTCAAAACACCTAACTGATTAAAATCCGTTGAGAGTATCTGCCATTTAGCTTGTAACTCACTTGGTAACGGATCATCCCATCCCATATGTTTCTGCCAGCACTCCTGCATTAGGAGTTTGCCCCTTATTAATATAGGACTAAGTAAGCCTAAAGGGTCAAATGGTTGACTGACAAACGAGAGCAATGTTCTCATGGTAAGGGTTGAGTTATCGGTTTGTACTGACTTGACATTCATCTCATCAGTACTGGTGTTCCATTCCACGCCTAGAACCTTTAATTGATTGGGTACCTGATAACCTGGAAATTCTTTCTCGATTACCTGGTTTAGTAATTCATTATTTGAGGCCCATGACTGTAGTGGCATATTGGCTCCTAATAGCTCACGGTTAGCCTAATGGTAGATTTCTACCAAATTAGTTTGATCATTAGTTGTTCCCTGGAAATTGTCGACATACAAGTTGTCGCTAATGTCTGCCTTATAAGGGCTATTTGATTTCCTCAAATGTGTGTCTAATGTTGCTTGCAAAAGAAATGGTGAGGACGTAGCTCCGAATAATACTGAGGCAAAACGGTATGTGATGATATCACTGTTAGGATCCAGTGGGTCCTTAATCCAGAGGAACTTTGTGTAGTTACGATCTTCCTCCTGCAAACCTACTCGGAGGAAAGCTTTGCTGATATCAGCAGTATAGGCGAAAATACCAGTGCGAAATCGTAACAGCACATCATGTAGCCTTTGTGTTAGGCTAGGTCCCGTTTGGAGACATTGATTTAAAGACACACTGCTTGGCTTTACTTTAGCACTACAGTTAAAGACAATACGAATAGGTGTTGTCAATGAGTCTTTCACCACAGCGTGATGAGGTAAATAATGACCTAATTTTCGGTCATCGTTATCAATAACTTTAATAAATTTACTGTTAAGTTGTTGTTGGATGAGTTGATGATACATGTTCAGTTTGTCTGGCTGCTTCTGTAGTCGTGCTAATTGAGACTGCAATTGTGAGGCTGCCATAAAATAATTAACTGGAAGTTGTGGATGATTCAACTTCCATGGGAGTCTTACCCAGTATTGTTTATTTTCATAGACAACTGTATCCAGATATTGCTGGTAAGTCCACATATCATCAGGGCTTGGTTGTTCAGGGATAATACCTAAAGTGTCTAAATCCCACAAAAGATGTACAGGTGGATCAGACTCAATATCTTCAGATATCTCTCTGAAACGTAAGGGTGACTGTTCCAAGCCTAGTCACACCACTATTATGTTGTTAGATTGTTGGTTTGTCGACGCTGGATTTTGTCGGAAAAGCACCGGTCCCGTAAGCAATTTGCCTCCAGCAGATGACAACAAATTCATTCGGTGTTGTCTGGTGCATCCAGTTATAAATTTGTAATAATGATCCGCGCCTATAAGTATTCCAACATCAGTGAGGCAGTCAGAATTTATTTTATAATCTGCTAGCCTCATGAGGTTTCGATTAAGATGTTTCGCAGTGCGAGCTAACCCTGTGACCTGCAGGTCTGTAGGAAGTTTATCTACTACTACCGCTTGTATTGGACTAGTGGAAGATCCAAGTCTCACTAATACCTTAACTACTTGGTATTCACGAGGTCTACTATTAGTCAAGAAACCAGAAATATTTAACCTCACACTTTTGGCAGGTTTTAAATTTAACTGCTCTACTAACTGTTGTGTAATGAAGGTTTTCTGTGATCCTTGATCAAAAAGACCTCTAGTGTTAACTCTAGATCTCCTGTTCATTAGTCTAAGTTGAGCTGTAGGCAGAGTGGTATTATTGCCTGTCTCAGTAGCAAGTACATTTATTTCTTGATGCACTTTGCAATATTGCACTGTGGTAGAATTCGTGGAATTCTCCCCAGTGGTCATGGTTGGTGTAAAAGATTTTCTACATAAGGCGTAGTGATGTACACCTTGGTTGCATCTGTTGCAGGAACGTAGCTGCACTACACATTTTTTGGGATCATGAGAGCCCATGCACTTGGTGCACTTGTGTATTTCTTGCAACCTTTTAATCTTAGTATTATAAGTAGGATAAACAGAGCATTGGTAGGTGGCATGTCCTTGATTACAGAACAGACACCTTCTCTCTTTAGTTGACTTGGTCTCTTTAGTAGACAAGTCATTGGTTATCTCAGAAGGAGACACCGAATAAGTACCTACACTTCCACTTCTTTTCCCAGTGGATGGAGTAGTCTTGGATTTATATTTACTAGACTTATTCAAAGTCTGTTTGGGTTTGACTGAAGTGTCAGTATTAGTTGGTTTAGACTCAGGTTTAATTTTATCATGAGTCTTCAACCTGTTAACCGTTATTCTCAGTCCCTCGAATATTTGGTCAAGAGTGAGAAACTCGGTATTATAATGTGAGCAGAGCTCTGTTAAGACATTTCGAGGTAATTTCCTCTGCAAAAGTAACTTGATTGACCATTCTGAAGCTGGTATATCAACTTTAGTACCTAAGGCCTTTACAAGAGACTCTACTTCTAGTCTGAAGCTTTGAAGTGACTCTGGTCTACTATTTGGTGCATTCAGATCTAGCAATTGGTAATAGAGGGTAGCTATACTCAACTCTTTGTTGCAATAGTTCAACTTCAACAGTTTTATTGCTTCCTCATAATTACTCTCATCGAGAGTTAGGTTATGTATGACCTTTTTAGCTTCTCCTTTGAGAAGACTAAGCAGGTATGAGAATTTAGAAACCTTGTCAAGAGACGGTTTCTTATGTATATGAACTTCAAATGAAGTCCAAAAATTATCCCAATTTTCTGTATCTAATCCTGAAAATGTAGGTAAGTCTAAAGTAGGTAAACGAACCTCTGGTAGTTGGTTTCTGAATTGAGACCCTGTGTTACTGGTATTGGATTTAGATTGTTTTGCTAGTTTAGATAGCATGTAAAGTTTATCTTGAATCTCATCTTCACACTGGGAGATATCGTCTACAATTTGACTTACTTCATCAGGATCAGTTTCTATGGTATTCAGTAGAGTAAGATAAGACTGACTTGTAGACTTAACTAGATCTAATTTCAGATCAGCTACTCTTACCGATGTCTCTAAGTGATAAGAGTCAATGGGAGTTTCTTTAGATAAGCCCTCAGCCTTGTTAATTAGTCTGGTTAAATGACCTTTAAGGCCAATATAGGTTCTCCTTAATTGTTCAGGAGTAGCCATGTTGGGCTTGGGTCCAAACTTCATGGGATTAGTATGAGTATTACTAATGAAGCTTGGGTACTTGTTCATTAGTGGACAAGTAACATTAAATATAGCCTAATTTAATGTGGCTAATTTATACTCTACCTCACTTGAGGCTAAATGTACCTACCTAACAACAAGTAGCTAGATATTTTGTGTACTGTCTGAACTTCACCATTAGTTCTCGTCCGGTTAGCTCTTCTATATCACCATTGGAGGTAATGGGGATCATCCAGCAATACACAAAATAGATACACACAAAATAATGAGTACAAGATGAAATATTATACAGACACTCCAATCAGAGTTATCTCAAAGTTTAATCCCCCCCTGGATAGGGTCAGCACAAATAGTATAATACATACACTACTGACTAGCTGAAGTCTAGTCGTGATAATTCCTACCTAAGAACTATAAATTTATTTAGTCTGGGCTTGTACCAAATTCAGCACAATCTCAGCCTAAATTCTACCTAATAAGATTGGTAAAGATTATTGTGGTGCAGTAAGGTGAATATAATTGTGCTGTATTTTTGTTTTTTTTGTTTTTAAGTGTGCACTTGCACACACAAGTGAAAACAATTATGTACAGTTAAGTTTGGCTTGCTAGCCACAGCCGTTTGTGATAGTTGATGGTGTTGATCAACTTGTCAACCACATGCAACCTAGACTCACCTGACAAGTGTACACCATCTCTGGCCAGGTTTTGTCTATACGGTCTGGCTGTAAATTGGATATAAGTGGCATCCAATCTCACTCGTTTTTTCAGCCTGAAATTTATGTACTTAGCAGCTCTCTGGTAGTATTCTGGCGTTACTCCCCAACGATTATCTTGACTTGGTTGGCGAGGTTCCACTAACGTGAATACTACCGAATTACTGATGAGCTTGAAAGAAGAAATTATGGCTTTAAGATGCTTGATCACCTCAGCTGGATGACGAGTAGGATGGATGTCATTACCACCTAAGTATATAATGGTTAGATGGTGAGGCCACTCTAACGCAGGTGTTAGTGTGGAATTGTTATAAAAGTTATGAGCTGTTGCTCCTGGTGACCTAAAGATTCTTACTTCTGTATGAGGTATAGGTCTAAGTGTTGTGGGTAATTGACTGTGTCCCACGAGTGCTACCTTATACATGAGGTGAAAGTAGCAATGTATTGGTGTGACTTAGACTAACGTATGTGTTACTCTCTTGGCAGACACAATTAATTAAATGGTTAGTCTAGACTACATCACACAAGGATTAGTTATTACTAATTAGTATTTATAATTATAATTTATGTTTATCCGGTTCGATAAGGACCATAATGTGGGACTTTTGGGGCTTGACTCTATTTATTTAAATATTAATGTAATGAAAATCAATTACGAAGGACCACCCACTTTTATAGTAAAGAGGGAAACAAATAAAATGTGATCATTAGAAAATTCCTAGATGAACCAGTAACTATGGATAAATACTAGAGAATATAATCACTTGTATAATTAATGGGCTGTATATAATTTAACTGAATCAAAGCCTCAAACACCTACATTGGGGGGTTATTACTAGAACTTCATATATGTCTAGGAACTAGTGTGGTTCGTGCACCAGTTCATTATGCAATAAATCTAATCCTATGACCAATTATAGAATCAATAAAACAATCACCAATAAGAACATAGATTATGAACATGAGAAATTAATGATTATAATAAACACGTTAATCCAGAAAACAGTGATCCGCAAGAATAATATACTACGGATAATGTAATTTAAGGAATACGGAAAAAGGTCTTAGCTTGAAGACGTTTTCCAAGACATCGGTTATGACTCATCCTCGGAATCTCCTGAACTCATCATGGAACACTGGGAGATGATTAACACGGGAAATGACAGCTCGGGGAATTCTTCACACACGCTGCAAATCAAAATATATTCAGTAGCAACATATTAAGCTGCTAAGTATCTATGTTCAAGAAAATAAAATGGAAAGTGGAGACAGATAATAACCTGTGGTTTATTATAGTCGCTCGGCATGACGACAAGCTACCCGGCTATAACCTATCCATAATGATGCATCAAAAGGGAATAAAGGTACTTAGCTATTAGGGCACTGTGTAAGTTAAGGCTTGCCGAAGCTCGCGTCCTAGGTTCTGGCGTCGTAGTAACGAACACGTGGTGTCGAGCCTAGCCTAGATGTTGACGCGCTTCTCGGGCCGGTCACGTTGGCTACACGGAACCAATTAACAGGTTCCCGGCTGAACGTCAAGTTAATTCTCGTTGACAATCCAACACGAAGTATTCCGTGACACTAAAAACCAGCTAAGTTGCTATATTCTGCAACTAATCTTCACACCTCACAGTGGCGACTTTCCTCCTCCCGCTCTCGGTGGCGTCCTCCAGCAAGACGTCTCGGGTAATGGCGTCTCCTCCCTCCCCGCTCCGCGTCCCGCATTTGATACACAAATTATTTACTACGAATAATATCATTTCTCGCAGTTGCGATTGAAATGCTCGGATAAGGATGGGTTTATTATTCAGAGGAGGTAAATATTATAAATTGCTCGTTTTACGATGGTAAACAAGCAATGGAGATGAATTAAAGTCTCTCCAGGGCATTCACGTGTGACGTTAAATTTATCACCAGATAACAGTTGTAACTATAAACGCTCTATTTGGCATTAGTTGGGGATCAGTTTATCTGTAAATAATTATCACACAGAACACCGTTGTTTTATAGAGAATCAAACTCAATTCTCAGACACACTGGATATAGATGTGTTTATTATAATGGAATCTGACGCAATACTGGCGTCTGGTGACGTAAGAATTCTAGCCTTATTGTACAGATGTAATTATTAGTACATGTGAACTCTACGTTTGGTTAATTTTAATTACTACAATGATTAGTAGATTTAGTAATAATAAAATAATACTACAACAGTGTTGTATTAGTGTTGGAAATTTCCAACAATTGCTGATAACTCAACCTTCATTTTCTCCAGTCCTGATACTCGTGCTCTAAATGTCACAGTGAATACTGAACTATATAAAGTCCATCTTTGGCTGTCTACTAACAAACTCACCCTTAACTTTGACAAAACTTTCTATATTTTATTTGCTAATAAATCCTCAAATCAAATTAATCTAAGAATAAACAATATCCAAATCAATAACAAAGTACAGGGTAAATTTCTTGGTATTAACATCGATAACAAGCTGAATTTCCAGGGTCACATTCTAAACATAACAAAAAAATTTTCTAAAACTGTTGGCATTCTTTCTAACATTAGATATTATGTACCTCGCCCTGTCCTGGTGACGCTCCATTACTCTCTCATCTATCCTTACCTCAACTATGGTATTTGTGCTTGGGGTTCTACTACCCAAAATCAATTACGTCCTCTAATTACTCAACACAATGCTGCTATTAGAACATTATCTAACTCTGGCCCCAGACAGCACTCGATACCCTTACTCAAATCTTTGAAAATGTCATATATTTAGTCAATGCACATCCTCTCATGTGTACTCTATATATTTAAAACTCTGAACTGTAATGTCAATCCTGTCCTTAAAAGATTCCTAGAAGGATGTAACAGAATCCATGGGCACCACACCAGAAACAAATTCCTATTTGATATTCCAGGAGTACTACTTAATCAAACTAGAAATGCTCTAAGAAAGCAAGGGACCCAGAGTGTGGAATGACGTTTCCAGTCATGTCAAAGGCTGTACCTCTCTCAACCAGTTTTAGAGAAAAACTAAGTACTAAATAATTAACTCCATGTAACCTTCCTTACCCCCTAAATGTCAACCCATTTCTTGTTATTTTAAACAATGCTGTTTGTTGACCAACTTGTACAAAAGCTGATTTCTGCCATGTCCCCCCCCCCCTTTTTTATTCATTTTTTTCAACACAATTAATACTTTAATCTCAATTACTATTAAGTTTTAGTCCAAGTGTCTTTTTTCTCCAACACCTTGCCCGAACCGTTATGTATATTAGTGGCTTTAGGTATTGTATGTACTAGTTCTATCTATAAATCCAACACTATGTTTGTAACTCAACATTTATGTATATGCCTGAATATAAATTTGAATTTGAGTTTAGATTTTTAAGTTGACTTTGATTTGATTATAGTGTATCCCATAGACATTCCAATGTAACATCGTTTTCTTTAGACGTTCGTATAATCCATTCTCTTGAAGTTTTCAAAGCACACACTATTGTATATAATGTTGATTGGCACAGCACCATATGTAATAACTAATGGTTCTTATTATAATTATAAACCCCATACCCATCCCGTTGGCGGTAGTGAACCCAAAAAGCGTTCAAGGGTTGATAGATGTTAATCTTCTTGTTTGAGGAGCTGTTCACTTGAGACAGTTAAGCAAGTCCCAGCTGTGTCTGGGTACAAGTGACAGGATGAACAACCCAGCGGGTTTTCTTCCTATTGGGGAGTGTTGTACCTGCTGCTATGGCGGTGTGTCCACTCACAAGATGAGTGGGGCTGCCCAATAAACTCGCCCCTCGGGGTAAAATTTAAAAATTTAAAAAAATACTCATCAGGTTGGTGGTAGTGGACCCCATGCACATCCCGTGGGCGGTAGTGGACCCCATACAAATCCTGTGAGCAGTATTGAACCCCCATACATATCCTCCGGCAAGGAGTCTAGGAGGTGTTTAAGATCAGGAAGAGAAAGTGGGACAGTGGGGGGGAGATCAATAGAACAAACCGTATACCATTTATGCACAGACACGGGCAGCAGAACAGTGGAGAGGCGAGGAAAAAAGTAAGGTGGCGAAGAGAACATCCGAGCGAATCAAGAGAGCAGAAGAGTTATGGGCCCCAGCAATAGCTGGGGGGGGGGGGGGTGAAGGATAGAGAAAAGAATAGCCACGGAAGAGACCAGGACGAGCACTAAGCATCGGCTCCTGGAGACAGACACAAAGGGCCAAAAACTGTGAAGTTAGAAGTTGGAGGTCAAGGAAATTGGCGTAATATCCACGGATGTTCCTTTGAAGAATAGACATCGACAAAAATAGAAAGGATAGCAACAGAAAGCAAAGAAGAAACAAAGGTGAAAAAGGATCACAGCACGTTAAAGAAGCACAGGGTCAGCGAAGTCAGGGTTAGGGGGCACGAGTAAACTGAGTAAAGAAGGAGGGAAAGAAGCGGAAGGACAGACCAGAGGTGGACGAGCAGGGTCTGCAGGAGGAGAAGGAAGAGGAGGAGGAGGAGGGGCAGAAAGAGGGGAGCGCATCTCAGCAAGGGCAGTAACCCAGACGGAACTGGGGGCTAAAGAAACCTCCACAGTAGGAACAGGGTGGCTCCACCACCAAAGTGGGAGGAACGATAGAATCAGAAATAGGGGGCGAAGAAGAAAGCGAAGCCTTCTTACCTACCGGGGAGAAGGAAGGAGAGGAGCCAGGTTTCCGCTTCTGACTCAAAGAGACAGGCGTCCCAGCAGCAATGTACTGGGTAACAGACTCCAGCGTCTCGGTAGGAGAAGAAGAGCGGGAGCGAACAACATGACCACCAGGAGAGTGATGGACATCGGCCCGCACAGTCAGGCAGCGTGGAGAGCCAAGAGACGGAGGAGAATGACGGAAAGGAGGACCAGAGGGAGAGGAGAAAGAAGACACAGGAGACACGACAGACTGGGTAGAAAGAAGGGGAGCCCTAGACAGAGAACCAGGAGGGGGACCCTTCGAGACAGAACGGAGGGAAACAGGGGAGGTGGTGGTGGGCGTGTCCGGGTCTAAGGCTTGGAAACGGTTGTGAGGCTGAGGAAGGTGGGAAGGACGAGGAGAGGAAGAGAGGACCACGCAAGCATAGGAGACGCCAGCGAAAAAGGGGAAACAATGAACTTGGCGCCGAGCCTCAGGAAAAGACAAACGGTCCCGGTGCTTCAAGTTAAAGACGGCTGCCTAGAGTTTGTAACGTATACACGTGCGGGAGAAGGCAGGGTGGGCCTCACCACAATTGAGGCAGCGGGTCTGGGAAGAAGTGCACTCCAACTTAGAGTGCCCCTCACCTCCACACAAGGGACAGAAAGAGAGAGAGAGACAGGACTAGAGCATTTGAGGACCCCCATGCCCAAACCTCCAGCACTTATTGCAGAGCTGAGGAGATGGAATATACTCCTAAACTGAGCATCTGGGACCAGAGAGAATGACAGAGGGTGGAAGGGTCCTACCATCAAAGGTAACCTTCACAACCCAAAGGGGCAGAAGGCGATGACCATGAGGGGGACGAGTAAACGTCCCCCTCATGGATCTGAAGAAGCATATAATGAAACTGGAAATGTTCAGAGGTTTGCAACGAGACTCGTCCCAGAGCTACGAGGGATGGGGTATGAGGAGCGCCTGAGGGAACTGTGCCTTACGACACTAGAAAGAAGAAGGGAGAGGGGGGACATGATAGGAACGTATAAAATACTCAGAGGGATTGACGGAGTGGACATAGACGAAATGTTCACACGGAATAGTAACAGAACGAGGGGAATGGATGGAAGCTTGAAACTCAGATGAGTCACAGATATGTTAGGAAGTTTTCTTTTAGCGTGAGAGTAGTGGGAAAATGGAATGCTCTTCAGGAACAGGTTGTGGAAGCAAATACTATTCATAATTTTAAAACCAGGCATGATAGGGAAATACGACAGGAGTCATTGCTGTAAACAACCGATGCTCGAAAGGCGGGATCCAAGAGTCAATGCTCGATCCTGCAGACACAACTAGGTGTGTACAACTAGGTGAGTACACACGCACACCTGCCTCACAGGGTAAATTGAATTCTACTATCAGGCAACAAAAATAAGGCAAGAAAGAGAAGGGTGGGCAGACTGCATGTTTTTTGATTGCCAGAGAGCCTTTGATCCAGTACCAAACAAGAGGCTAGTGAAAAAGCTGGAGATGCAGTCTGGAGTGAAAGGGAAGGTACCTCATTTGATAAAGGAGTACCTAAGCAACAGAAGACAACGAGTCACTGTGAGGGGTGAGGTCTCGAATTGGCGAGACGTCACAAGTGGAGTCCCGCAGGGGTCAGTCCTTGGACCTATTCTTTTTCTGATATAGGTAAATGGCCTCCCAGAGGAAATAGACTCGTCTCTCTCAATGTTTGCTGATGATGCAAAAATTATGAGGAGGATTGAAACAGAGGATGATATTAGGAGGCTACAAGATGACCTAGACAGACTGAATGAATAGTTCAACAAATGACTTATTAAGTTCAACCCGAATAAAGGCAAAGTATTGAAACTAGGCAGTGGAAAAAGGAAGCCAGACACAGGATACAGTATAGAGATGAAGTACTTCATGAAATGGACAGAGAGAAAGATCTAGGAGTTGATATCACACCAAACCTGTCTCCTGAAGTCCACATAAAAAAAATAACGTCTGCGGCATATGCGAGGCTGGCTAACATCAGATCAGCCTTCAGGAACCTGTGTAAGGTATCATTCAGAATCTTGTATATCACATATGTAAGACCAATCCTGGAGTATGCAGCCCTAGCATGGAGCCCGTACCTTGGCAAGCACAAGACGAAGCTGGAAAAAGTGCAGAGGTCTTAGTCCCAGAACTAAGAGGCGTGAGTTACGAAGAAAAGCTGCGGGAAATGCACCTTACGACGCTAGGAACCAGAAGAGTAAGGGGGAGACATGATCACTACCTACAAAATCCTCAGGGGAATTGACAGGGTAGACAAGGATAAACTATTCAACACTGGTGGTGTGCGAACAAGGGGACGCGGGTGGAAACTGAGTACCCAAATGAGCCAAAGGGACGTTAGAAAGAAATTTTTCAGTGTCAGAGTAGTTAACAGGTTAACTGCATTCCACCATCCCGGATGCTGCCGGGATGGTGGAATGCATTAGGCAGTGAAGTGGTAGAGGCTGACTCCATACACAGTTTCAAATATAGATATGATAGAGCCCAGTAGGCTCAGGAATCTGTACATCAATTGATTGACAGTTGAGAGGCGGAACCAAAGAGCTAGAGATCAACCCCCGCAAGCACAATTAGGTGAGTACACTCACCTAATTGAGTGTGATGGTGACACTCAAAAAACCCTCCCTCCCTCCCTCCGACCCCTCGGTTCACACACACACACACACACAAACATCCCCCCCCCCTTCACTAGGGTCACAGGCACACCTATTGGCCACGCACTATCTCTAGTAGACCGGACCCTTCACCAGCCTTCTTATAGATCCTTCAACTCTCATCATTCATATCTTCACCATCACACGTGTGGGTCTCATACTGAAGCTCCTTGCTCGAATGATCATTATATTCCAGCTAGTTTCGCGACATGTCATCACCAGTTACCCAATCAACGACCATCTCGCATGTCTAACTCATTAGGAGAAGACCGCTAATTATTATGAGAAAAGTCAGCTAGGCTGGCTTACTCAGGCGCCGTGGTTCCTCACCAACCTGCCACAGAAACTTCTTTAGCTCCTCAATCTGCTGAAGAATTTCACTCAACCGTGTGTGTGATGCTATCCAGTGCCAGGCGGAGTCGTCGTCTGGGGAGTCGAGGAGCGCTGAGTCTAGCTGGGGCAGTTGTGGGATTAACCCCATCAAGGAGGCTAGGGTACGTGCTAGGTACAGCAGTCCTGTCTGCTGGCTCTGCCAGTCTGCTGCTTGGTCCTGGAGCATACTCAGCTCCATCTTGGTCATCTCCACCCGCCCCCACTCACGGTAAGTAGTTGAGGCTATCACCACCATCAACAAGGACACCCAAACCCTCCATCCACCGACTGCACTCATGATTAATAAAGTCGAAGGGCCGAGAAATCAACGAAATATACTCTTGATATTCACAAGACCAGAACAAATGTTTTGGTTAATTCTTTTCAGTTTTGAAGGTAACGAGGTCATAATACTATCTCAGATCAAGTGGTAATTTAGTGAGGGTGGAACTGTCAATGGCAGTTGTGAGTGGTGAAGGTAGTGTTGGCAGTGACTAATGGTGAAGTAAGGGTGGCAACAGTGACTGGAGGCGGAGCAAGAACAGTGACACTGACACAACCCTTCCTTCACAACCATACATTGTCAACTGGTGACATAAGAGGAAATATTGCTTCACCAACTAGTGACGCAATGCTGGTTTTCAGGGATAAAATTATCCGCACAGAAATCTAAGGCAGAGAAACTAGGTGACAACACTCCGGAAGGTGAAAATGAGGATGCTGCGGGGATAGTGAATATGAGGATGCTGCAGGGATGGTGAAGATTAGGATGCTGCAGGGATGGTGAAGATTAGGATGCTCCGGGGATGGTGAAGATCAGGATGCTTTGGGATAGTGAAGATGAGGATGCTACGAAGATGAGGATGCAGCGGTAATGGTGAAGATAAGAATGCTGCAGGGGATGGTGAAGTTGAGGATGCTGTGGGGGATGGTGAAGATGAGGATGCTGCAAGGATGGTGAAGATGGGGATGGTGAAAATTAGGATTCAGGGGAATGGTGAAGAGTAGGATTCAGGGGGATGGTGAAGATGAGGATGCTGTGGGGATGGTGAAGATGAGGATGCAGTGGTAATGGTGAAGATAAGAATGCTGCAGGGGAAGGTGAAGTTATGGATGCTGTGGGGGGATGGTGAAGATGAGGATGCTGCAAGGATGGTGAAAATGGGGATGGAGAAGATTAGGATTCAGGGGGATGGTGAAGATTAAAATTCAGAGGGACTGTAAAGATGAGGATGCTGTGGAAATGGTCAAGATGTGGATGCTGCAGGGATGGTCAAGATGAGGATGCTGCAGGGATGGTGAAAATGACGATACTGTGTGGGTGGTGAAGAGGATGCTACAGGTACTGCTAAAGATGAGGATGCTGCGGGAGATGGTGAAAATGAGGATTCTGCGGGGATGGTGAAGATGAGGATGCAGCGAGGATAGTGAAAAAGAGGATGTTGCGGGGATCGTGAAGATGAGGATGCTGCGGGGGATGATGAAGATGAGGATGCTGCGGGGATGGTGAAGATGAGGATGCAGCGAGGATAGTGAAAAAGAGGATGTTGCGGGGATCGTGAAGATGAGGATGCAGCGGGGATGGTGATTATTAAGAAGCTGCGGGGATGTTGAAGACGAGGATGTTGGTGGGGGATGGTGAAGATGAGGATGCTGCGGGGATAGTGAAGATGAGGATGCTGCGAGGATGGTGAAGATGAGGATGCTGAGGGGATGCAGACAATGAGGATGCTACGAAGATGGTAAAGATGAATATTCTGCGGTAATGGTGAAAATAAGAATGCAGCTGGGGATGGTGAAGATGAGGATTCTGCGGAAGATGGTGAAGATGAGGATGCTGTGGGTATGGTGACGATGAGGCTGTTGTGGGAATAACGAAGATGAGGATGCTGCGGGGAGGATGAAGATGGGATTGTTGCGGGGATGGTGAATATGAGGATGCTGCGAGGATGGTGAGGATGATGATGTTTCGGAGGTGGTGAATATTAGGTTGCTGCCGGGATGGTGAAGATGAAGATGCTGTAAGGATGGTGAAGATGGGGATGCTGCAGGGGATGATGAAGAATAGGATTCAGGATGGATGGTGATGATGAGGATGCTGAGGGGATGGTGAAGATTAAGATGCTTCAAGGATGGTCAAGATGAGGATGCTTCAGGGGATGGTGAAGATAAGGATGCTGCAGGGGATGGTGAAGATGACGATGCTGAGGAGATTGTGAAAAAGAGGATGCTACAGGGATGATGATGAGGATTCTGCATGGATGGTGAAGATAAGGATGATACAGGTGATAGTGAAGATGAGGATCAGTGGGGGGATGGTGAAGATTAGGATGATGCGGGGATTGTGAAGATGAGGATGGTGTTGGGATGGTGAAGATGAGGATACTGCGGAGATGTTGAAGATACGGATGCTACAGGGGATGGTGAAGATGAGGTCTCTGTGGGGATAGTGAAGATGACGATGCTGTGGGGATCATGAAGATGAGGATGGTGAAGATGAGGATGCATCAGGGGATGGTGATGATGAGGATGTTATAAGGGATGGTGAAGATGACGATGCTGCGGAGATTGTGAAGATGAGGATTCTGCAGGTGATGGTGAAGATGAGGATGCCACAGGGATGGTGAAGATGAAGATGCTGCAGATATGGTGAAGCTGAAGATGCTGCGGGGATGGTGAAGATGATGGTGGAGTTGATGAAGATGAGGATGGTGTAAGGATGGTCAAGATGAGGATACTGTTGGGATTGAGAAAATGAGGATTCTGCGAAAATAGTGAATATGAGGATGCTGCGGGGATGGTAAAGATGAGGATGCTGTGAGGATGTTGAAGATGATGATGCTATGAAGATGGTGAAGATGAGGATGCAGCGGTAATGGTGAAGGTAAGAATGCTGCAGGGGATGGTGAAGATGAGGATGCTGCGGGGGAAGTTGAAGATTCGAAGGCTGCAGGGATAGTGATCATGAGGATGCTGTGAGGATGGTGAAGATGATGATGTTTAGCGGATGGTGAAGATGATGATGTTTAGCGTATGGTGAAGATGATGATGTTTAGCGGATGGTGAAGATGATGATGTTTAGCGGATGGTGAATATCAGGTTGCTGCTGGGACGGTGAAGATGAGGATGCTGCAAGGGATTGTGAAGATTAAGATTAAGGGTTAAGATTAAGGGGGGATTGTGAAGAAGAGGATGCTAGGGGGATGGTGAAGATTAAGATACTGCAGGGAGGTCAAGATGAGGATGCTTCGGGGATGATGAAGATGAGGATTCTGCGGAGATGGTGAAGATGAGGATGCTGTGGGGATGATAAAAATGAGGATGCTACATGGGATAGTGAAGATAAGGATGCTGCGGGGGATGATGAAGATGAGGAAGCTGAGGGGATGGTGAAGATGACGATGCTGAGGGGATGGTGAAGATGAGGATGCTACAGTGATGGTGAAGATGTGGATGCTTTGTGGATGACGAAGATGAGTATTCTGCGGGGATGGTGAAGATGAGGATGCTATGGGGATGGTGAAAATGAGGATGCTACATGTAATAGTGAAGATAAGAAGGTTGCGGGGGATAATGAAGATGAGAAAGCTGCGAGGATGGTGAAGATGAGGATTCTGCGGGGAGGGTGAAGATGAGAATGCTCGGGGATAGTGAAGATGCGGAAGGTACAGGGGTTGGTGAAGATGAGGATGGTGAAGATGACGATGCTGCTTGGATGAGGATGCTGAAGATGAGGATGCTGCGAAAATGGTGAAGATAAGTATGGTACAGGGAATGGTGAAGATGAGGATGCTGCAGGGATGGGCAAGATGAGAATGCTGCAGGGATGCTGCAAATAACGATACTGCGGGGATGGTGAAGAAGAGGATGCTACAGGTGATGCTGAAGATGAGGATGCTGCTTGGATGGTGAAGATGAGGATGTTGCTTTGATCGTGAAGATGAGGATGCTGCGCAGATAGTGAAGATAAAGATGCTGCAGGGATAGTGAAGATGAAGATGCTGCTGGGATGGTGAAGATGAAGATGCTGTGGTGATGGTGAAAATTAGGATGCTACGAAGTTTGTGAAGACTAGGATGCAGCGGGGATGGTAAAGATAAGAATGCTGCAAGCGAGTGTGAAGATGAGGATACTGATGGCGATGGTGAAAACGAGGACGTTACAAAAAATAGTGAAGATTAGGATGTTGTGGGGTTGGTGAAGATGAGAATGCTGCGGGGATAGTGAACAAGAGGATGCTGCGATGATGGTGAAGAGGATGATGCTTCAGGGATGGTGAATGTAAGGTTGCTGCCGGGAAGGTGAAGATGAAGATGCTGCAAGGATGGTGAAGATGGGGATGCTGCAGAGGATGCTGAAGATTAGGATTCAGGGGGACGGTGAAGATGAGGATGCTGTGGGGATGGTGAAGATTGGGATGCTGCGGGGATTGCCAATGTGACGGTGCTGTGGAGGATGGTTAAAAAGAGAATGCTACAGGTGATGCTTGAGATGACGATGCTGCGGAGATAGTTAAGATGAGGATGCTGCAGAGATGATGAGGATGCAACGAAGATGGTGAAGATGAGGATGCAGCGGTAATTGTGAAGATGAGAATGCTGCATTGGATGGTGAATATGAGGATGCTGCATGGGATGGTGAATATGAGGATGCTGCATTGGATGGTGAAGATGAAAATTCTGCGGATATGATGAACGTGAGGATCCTGCGAGGATTGTGAAGATGATGATGTTACTAGGAAGATGAAGATGAGGACGCAACGGGGATAATGAAGATGAGAATTCTGCGGGAACGGTGAAGATGAGGATGCAACAGGTGATGCTGAGGATGATGCTGCGCGAGATGGCGAAGATGAGGATGCTGTGGGGATGGTGAACCTGAGGATGCTGCAGGGATGGACCAGATGAAGATGCTGCAGGGATGGGCAAGATGAGAATGCTGCAGGGATGCTGCAAATAACGATACTGCGGGGATGGTGAAGAAAATGATGCAACAGGTGATGCTGAGGATGATGCTGCGGGAGATGGCGAAGATGAGGATTCTGCCAGGATGGTGAAAATGATGATGCTACAGGTGGTAATGAAGATAAAGATGCTGAGCTGGATGCTGAAGATGAGGAAGCTGCGGGGATGGTGAAGATGAGATTGCTGCGTGGATGGTGATGATGAGGATTCTGTGGGGATGGTGAAGATGAGGATGCAGCGGAGATGGTGAAAATGAGGATGTTGCGAGAATCGTGAAGATGAGGACACTGCGGGGATGGTGAAGATGCGAAAGGTACAGGGGATGGTGAAGATGAGAATGCTGCGGGGATGGTGAAGATAACGATGCTGTGGGGATAGTGAAGATGAGGATGCTGCGAAGATGGTGAAGATGAGCATGCTTCAGGGGATAGTGAAGATGAGGATGTTGTAGGGGATGGTGGAAATGACGATGCTGTTCAGATTGTGAAGATGGCGATGCTACAGGGATGGTGAAGATGAAAATGCTGCAGATATGGTGAAGATGAGGATGCTGCGAAGATGGTGAAGATGAGGATGTTGGAGGTGATGAAGATGAGGATGCGGTTAGGAATGGGAAGATGAGGATGCGTTTAGGATTGGGAAGATGAGGATGCTGCGAAAATGGTGAATATGATGTTGCAGAGATGGTAAAGATGAGGATGCTGTGGAGATGATGAAGATGTTGATGCTACGAAGATGGTGAAGATGAGGATGCAGCGGCAATGGTGAAGGTAAGAATGCTGCAGGGGATGGTGAAGATGAGCATGCTGCAGAGGATATTGAAGATGAGAAGGCTTCAGGGATAGTGATCATGAGGGTGCTGCGAGGATGGTGAAGATGATGATGTTTAGCGCATGGTGAATATTAAGTTGCTACCGGGACGGTGAAGATGAGGACGCTGCAACGATGGTGAAGATAGGAATGCTGCAGAGGATGGTGAAGATTAAGATTGAGGGGGGATTGTGAAGATGAGGATGCTGTGGGGACGGTGAAGATTAAGATGCTGCAGGGATGGTCAAGATGAGGATGATGCAGGGATGGTGAGGATGAGGATGCTTTGGGGATGGTGAAAATGAGGATGCTGCATGTGATAGTGATGATAAGGATGCTGTGGGGGATGATGAAGATGAGGAAGCTGCGGGGATGGTGAAGATGAGAATGCTGCGGGGATGATGAAGGTGAGAATGTTGCGGGGATGGTGAAGATGAGAATGCTGCGGGGATGGTGAAGATGAGTATGATACAGGGGATGGTGAAGATGAGGATGCTGCAGAGATAGTGAAGATAAAGATGCTTCAGGGATAGTGAAGATGAGGATGCTGCTTGAATGGTGAAGATGAGGATGCTGCTGGAATGGTGAAGATGAGGATGCTGCGGGTATGGTAAAGATGAGGATGCTACGATAATTGTAAAGATAAGAAGGCTGCAGGGGATGGTGAAGATGAGGATGCTATAGAAATAATGAAGATTAGGATGCTGCGGGGATAGTGAAGATGAGGATGTTGGAGGTGATGAAGATGTGGATGGTGTAAGGATGGTCAAGATGAGGATGCTGTTAAGATTGGGAAGATGAGGTGCTGCGAAAATGGTGAATATGAGGATGCTGCAGAGATGGTAAAGATGAGGATGCTGTGAGGATGGTGAAGATGATGATGCTACGAAGATGGTGAAGATGTGGATGCAGCGGCAATGGTGAAGGTAAGAATGCTGTGGGGATGGTGAAGATTAGGATGCTGCGGGGATGGTCAATGTGACGGTGCTGTGGAGGATGGTGAAAAAGAGGATGCTACAGGTGATGCTAAAGATGAGGAGGATGCTGCGGGAGATAGTGAAGATATGGATGCAACAAGGATGGTGAAGATGAGGACGCAACGGGGATGATCAAACTGAGAATTCTGTGGGGATGGTGAAGATGAGCATGATAAAGGTGATAGTGACGATGAGGATAATGCAGAGGATGGTGAAGATTGGGATGATGCGGGGTTTGTGAAAATGAGGATGCTGCGGGGATGGTGAAGATATGAGGACGCCGTGCGGATGTTGAAGATGCGAATGCTAAAGGAGATGGTGAAGATGAGGTTTCTGCGGGAATGGTGAAGATGACGATGCTGCGGGGATCGTGAAGATGAAAATGTTGTGAGGATAGTGAAGATGAGGATGTTTCAGGGAATGGTGAAGATGACGATGCTTCGGAGATGGTTAAGATGAGGATGCTGCAGATATCGTGAAGAAGAGGATGCTGCAGATATCGTGAAGAAGAGGATGCTGCAGATATCGTGAAGATGAGGATTTTGGGGGTGATGAAGATGAGGATGGTTTAAAGATAGTCAGGATGAGGATGCTGTTGGGATAGTGAAGATGAGGATGCTGCGAAGATGGTGAATATGAGGATGCTGTGAAGATAGTGAATATGAGGATGCTGCGGGGATGGTGAAGATGAGGTTGCTGCCAGGGATTTTGTAGATGAGGATGCTGTAGGGGATAGTGAAGATGAGGTTGATATGCAGATGGTGAAAATAAGGATGATGCAGGGATGGTGAAGATGAGGATGCTGCATAGATGGTTAAGATGATGATGCTGCGGGGGATGGTGCAGATGAGGATGCTGCTAGGATGGTGAAGATAATAATGCTGTACTCACCTAGTTGTGTTTGTAGGGGTTGAGCTCTGGCTCTTTGGTCCCGCCTCTCAACTGTCAATCAACAGGTGTACAGATTCCTGAGGCTATTGGGCTCTATCATATCTACAATTGAAACTGTGTATGGAGTCAGCCTACACCACACCACTGCCTAATGCATTCCATTTGTCAACCACTCTGACACTAAAAAAGTTCTTTCTAATATCTTTGTGGCTCATTTGGGTACTCCTGTGTCTCCTTGTGCGTGTGCCTCTTGTGTTAAATAGCCTGGCTTTATCTACCCTATTAATTCCCTTCATGTCCCCCCTAACTCTTCCTTCTTCTAGAGAACTGAGGTTTAATTCCCGTAGTCTTTCCTCGTAGCTCATACCTCTCAGCTCAGGTACTAGTCTGGTGGCAAATCTTTGATCCTTTTCCAGTTTAGTCATATGCTTGATTAGATATGGACTCCATGCTAGGGCTGCATACTCCAGGAATGGCCTGACATATGTGGTATACAAAGTTCTGAATGATTCTTTACACAAGTTTCTGAATGCCGTTCGTATGAAGGCCAGCCGGGCATATGCCGCTGATGTTATCCTCTGGATATAGGCTGCAAGAGACAGGTCTGGCGTGATATCAACCCCCAAGTCTTTTTCTTTCTCTGACTCCTGAAGAATTTCCTCTCCCAGATGATACCTTGTATCTGGCCTCCTGCTCCCTACACCTATTTTCCTTACATTACATTTGGTTGGGTTAAACTCTAACAACCATTTGTTCGACCATTCCTTCAGCTTGTCTAAATCTTCTTGAAGCCTCAAACAGTCCTCTTCTGTCTTAATCCTTCTCATAATTTTGGCATCGTCCGCAAACATTGAGAGAAATGAATCTATACCCTCCGGGAGATCATTTACATATATCAGAAACAAGATAGGACCGCGTGCAGAGCACTGTGGGACTCCACTGGTGACTTCACGCCAATCGGAGGTCTCACCCCTCACCGTAACTCTGCTTCCTATTGTTTAGGCACTCCTTTATCCACTGGAGCACCATTCCAGCTACACCTGCCCGTCTCTCCAGCTTATGTACTAGCCTCTTATGGATTACTGTGTCAAAGGCTTTCCGACAATCCAAGAAAATGCAGTCCACCCAGCCCTCTCTTTCTTGCTTAATCTTTGTCACCTGGTCGTAGAATTCTATTAAGCGAGTCAGGCAAGATTTACCCACCCTGAACCCATGTTGGCGATTTGCCACGAAGTCCCTTCTCTCCAAATGTGCTACCAGTTTTTTTCTCACAATCTTCTCCATCACTTTGCATGGTATACAAGTCAAAGACACTTCCCTGTAGTTCAGTGCCTCATGCCTGTCGCCCTTTTTGTATATTGGGACCACATTTGCCGTCTTCCTTATTTCTGGAAGGTCTCCTATCTCAAGTGTCCTACTATACACTATGGAGAGTGGCAAGCAAAGCGCCTCTTCACTCTCTTTCAATACCCATGGCGAGATCACGTCTGATCCCAACAGCCTTTCTAACATCCAGATCCAGCAGGTGTCTTTTGACCTCTCTCGAAATTTCGAACCCTTCCAAAGCCGCCTGGTTTATTTCCCTTTCTCCTAGCACAGTGACCTCACCTTGTTCTGTTGTGAAGTCCTCCTAGAACCTCTTGTTGAGTTCTTCTCACACCTCTTTGTCATTCTCTGTATACCTGTTCTTGCCTGTTTTAAGTTTCACTACCTGTTCTTTCACTGTTGTTTTCTTTCTGATGTGACTGTGATGTAGCTTTGATTCGGTCTTGGCTTTGTTTGCTATATCATTTTCATAACTTTTCTCTGCTTCTCTTCTCACCCTGACATACTCATTCCTGGTTCTCTGGTATCTCTCTCTGCTTTCTGGTGTTTTGTTATTCCGGAAGTTCCTCCACGCCCTTTTTTCAGTTTCTTTGCTTCCATACATGCCCTATTATACCATGGATTCTTCTTTTGCTTCTCTGATTTTTCCTTTTGGGCCGGGATGTATCTGCTTACTGCCTCCTGACACTTTTGGGTGACACAGTCCATCATATCTTGTACAGACTTAGCTCTGAGGTCTGTGTCCCAAGGTATTTCCCTTAGGAAGCCTCTCATCTCCTCATAATTTCCCTTTTGGTATGCCAGCCTTTTGTTTCCTAGTTCGTTTTGGGGGGATATAATTCCAGGCACTACCAGGTCCTCAAAGTTCAATACACTGTGATCACTCATTCCAAAGGGTGCTTCCATCTTGACTTCCCTTATATCCCACTCATTTAGGGTAAGTATCAGATCAAGCATTGCTGGTTCATCTTTTCTCATTCTTGTTGGTTCCTTGATGAGCTGGCTTAGAAATTTTCTTGTTGCTACGTCCAGCAGCTTAGCTCTCCATGTTTCTGGTCCTCCATGTGGGTCTCTGTTCTCTCAATCTATTTTCCCATGATTGAAGTCTTCCATGATTAGTAGTCCAGATCCATTTCTGCTAGCAACAGAAGCTGCTCTCCATATTATGTTAATGGTGGCCATGTTGTTTCTATCATACTCCTGTCTGGGTCTTCTGTCATTTGTTGGTGGATTATACATGACTACGACTATAATTTTTTGCTCTCGAGTTGCTATTGTACCTATTATGTAGTCACTGAAACCTTCACATCCCTGAACTACCATCTCCTCAAAGTCCCAGCCTTTTCTTACCAGCATTCCCCCTTCAGAGCAGGAGAGATTGCTGAAATAGAGGGAATACAGAGAACATATACGGCACGCATAGATGCAATAAAGCACCTTAATTATTGGGATCGTCTCAAAGCCCTACAAATGTACTCACTAGAAAGAAGACGAGAGAGATATCAAATAATATACACCTGGAAGATACTGGAGGGCCAAGTACCAAATCTACACAGTAAAATAACAACGTACTGGAGTGAACGACATGGAAGCATGTAGAATAGAACCAATGAAGAGCAGAGGTGCCATAGGCACAATCAGAGAACACTGTATAAACATCAGAGGTCCGCGGTTGTTCAACGTCCTCCCAGCAAGCATAAGAAATATTGCCGGAACAACCGTGGACATTTTCAAGAGGAAACTAGATTTATTCCTCCAAGGAGTGCCGGACCAACCGGGCTGTGGTGGGTATGTGGGCCTGCGGGCTGCTCCAAGCAACAGCCTGGTGGACCAAACTCTCACAAGTCGAGCCTGGCCTCGGGCCGGGCTTGGGGAGTAGAAGAACTCCCAGAACCCCATCAACCAGGTATCAACCAGGGCAACACCACCACCACCTCTTCCTTCTCTCTCTTTCCACATAACATAAAAGTCCTGTGGGAACACTGCATTTGTTATGGTTTTCGTTAGCTTTGTTTCTGTGAGAGCTATTATGTCTGGTTTTTCCTCTGGTACCCATTCTCCAAGTTCATTTTCTTTATTTGTAATTCTATCTATGTTAGTGTACATTGCCTTGAGGCTCACTTTCTTCTGTCCCTTCTCAAATCTCCTCCTTGGTGAGTGTTCTGCTGGTGGGGGAAGCTGTGCCATGGGTGTGAGGATTTGTGAGGTGGATACCAGGGTTGCAGAGGATACTGGGATGAGGAGTAGGGGGGTCAAGTGAAAGGGGAGGGACAGGGAGGGTATGGGGTGAAAAAGGAGGGAGGACAGGAAGGAAAAGGGGGGGGAGGGGTACTCGGCGGGAGGAGGGGAGGGGTTGAAGGGTGGGGATTGGGTGTGGGGTGAGGGAGATTTGGTTGAGTATTTGAGTGGGGGCAGGGAGGTTTTGGGGTAGGTGGGTGTTACAGACCCGAGTCCAGCGTCCGAGCACTGAGCAGTGACAACCGCGCCATCTGTGGGTCAGCTCCCAAAACCCCCTACAAATGGACGACGCCATCTAGTGAGGACGAGATTTACCGGCCACAGGGGCTGGTTTCCCGTCTTGATCAGCTAGTAACGTAGCCCCTGCTGACCTCTGTTGAGGTGACGCTTAGACAGCAACGCCATCTATGGAGTAGATAGGTGGGCGTTTGTGTCTAAGCCTGTGAGTGAGGTGCCCTAGAGTGTAACTAGTACTGATGACGTGTCTGATTACAGAGTCGACCTGGGACTGCTGAATCGGACGGTGGGGCAGTCTACCCAAGGCAGCCTAGGTACCTCCACGTGTTTGCTGCAGAAGCTGTGAGTCACCCCCCGGATGAACACTGTTGTGTTAGCCTGCCTGTGACGTGGCAGTTGAGGAATTGTCGTACCCGGGGCTGACTGGTGGAGAAGACTAGCCACTGGGGTGTTGTGGTGAGGAGAGTGATCTGTGAAATCACACGAGGCTCCTGCCTAGGGCTCGCAACCCTAGTATCGGTCGTGGAGTGGCCTAACCAGCGGAACCAATTGGAACCTGCCAGCTACAGGCTTGATTTGTGGTTGAAGGAATCCACGACGGTGCACCCAGTGGAACTGTGATTTGGCTGGCCTGTGGCCAGGGTAGACTCGAGAGAATCGAAGGATTCAACGTGAGGCCACAAGAAGACGACCAGGGCTACTCCTCTCGAGCACCGTGGAACATTCCTGCGTCTTCAGAGGAAGACCATTCTGTATATTATAGTGTTTATACCCCCCCGTGTGACTGTTTATATATTTATTTATGGTGGTGGTGTAATTATATATTTAAGTTTAGTGCCTTTGTCTCCCTTCCCCTTTAATTTACCTGCGTTATGGAACACACCCCTTGAAAGCAACTACTAACTTGGGGCCGGATACCCAAACTCTATTAACATCAGAGAAAGAACCCCGTTGCGACCCAATAGGGCCATAACATAATTGGCATCCCCAGCGGGATCCGACCCCTTGTCAAGTATGTTTGACAGGGGTGGTGAAGTGGCGCAATCCCTGTAAATAATTTCCCTTGTTTGTGACTATTAGGACGTTATACGTCCTGTGCAGTGCTCGGAGTGATTCAGTGCAATATTGTAGAGTGCGGTGCTCGCTGTGATTAAGTGCAATATTGCGCAGTGCGGTGCCCGGTGTAATTACATGCAATATTGGCAAGTGCGTTGTTAGGTGCGATAAAGTGCAATATTGACGTAGAACAGTGCTCGGTGCGTTAAGTGCTAAAGTGAAGCTGTGTGTTAAGTGCTAGTGCTCCATCTCAGTGACAATGGCAGAAAAAGCGACCATCGACGTTCTGGACGATGTTCAGGCTTTTCTGAACAGGGAGGACTGTCTTGCCGGATTAAAATATCTGGGGAAACAGGAACTAGTGTTAATGAGTGCCTACCTGGAGATCAAGATACGTGCCAGTGATTCCCGTGTGGAGATCTTGTCCAAGGTTCACCGGCATTTGAAGGCCGAGGAGAAACAGGAAAGTGAGGCACAAGGTACAAAAGAAAGTGAAGAAGTAGCTTCCACTGAAAAGGAAGATAAAGGCAGTGACATTGACAACGATGCAGGTGAGCTAAATATAAGTTTACTTACAGTAAAGATGCGTGCCTTGGAAATAAATCGCGAGATAGAATGCAAGAAATTAGAAATGGAAAGAGAGAAACAAGATAAAGCATTAGAGATGAGGCGTTTAGAATTAGAACGAGAAAGAGAAGAACGAGAAAGAGAAAGAGAAGAACGAGAAAGAGAAAGAGAAGAGCGAGAAAAAGAACGAGAAAGAGAAGAGAAACGAGAGAGAGAAGAACGTGATAGGCAAGAACGACGAGACAGAGAGGAAAGAGAGAGACATCATGAGCTAGAAGTATTGCGATTAGGTGGTCGGAGGCAAACAACGGACACAAGTATTTTCGATCTGGTGAGGAACATCAAAATGGTCCCGAAGTTCAACGAGAAGGAAGTTTAGAAGTTCTTCGCGGCCTTCGAGAAAATCGCAGCCTCTTTGGAGTGGCCAAAGGAGAATTGGGCCATCATGATACAGTCCGTCTTGACTGGGAAGGCCGAAATCGCCTACTCCACGTTGTCCCTTGATGACTCTGGCGATTACGACAAGGTGAAGAAGGTCGTGCTCATGGCGTACCAATTGGTACCTGAGGCTTACAGGCAGAAGTTCAGGTACCTGAAAAAGACCTCAGAGCACACTTTAACCGAATTCGCCACCATCAAGGAGCGGCTTTTCCAATAGTGGTGTGCCTCTCGGAAGGTGGAGACCAAAGAAGACCTCGAGCAGCTCATACTGTTAGAGGCCTTCAAAGACTGTCTGTCTGGAGACCTGAAGACGTACTTAGAGGAACAGCAGGTAGAGACCTTACGTGCGGCAGCCACCATGGCTGAAGAGTACATCCTAACGCATAGGCCTTCTGCTAAGTATGTCCCGAGGAATTACCCACGCCGGTTTGACAAACCTTGTCATGACGAAGAGGAGAACCCCGTCCCACAAAGCGCTAAGAAGACGCCCCCAAGTAGCCCTCGAAGGACCAGTCCTAGCAGTCCGAAACACCGGAGTCCGAGGAGGAATATGGTGTGCTGGACTTGTGGGCAGAAAGGGCATGTAGCTGCTATGTGCCGAGGCAGAAGAGGTAGCGGCGCACGTAGGGAGGTGATGTTGATGAGCTGTGTGACACTACCAGCAGGAAGCCAGTTTACGACTACGCAGGAAGAACCAAGATTGTTTTCCCCTCACACTTCAAGCGGGTATGTAACGAGTGATCATACTGGTAGATCAGTTGTAGTGCTCATAGATAGTGGAGCAGCCCAGTCCCTGATCGTGAAAAACTCGTTACCCGAGGGAGTGAGTGTGGATGGGAGACAAAAGGTTGTCCTGGTTTGGTTTCCTAGGAAGCAGTACGTCGCCCCCTTAGTGCCGGTACATCTCGACTCGCCTTACTTCAGCGGCACATGTGCGTTGGCAGTAGTCGATACCCTCCCTATAGCTGGGATTGACGTGATACTAGCCAACTACTTGGTGACAGATTGGAGCACAAATCATCCCAAGATTGTGGACGAGTCGGTCGGAACAGCATGGTCTGAGGTAACAGCGGGCAGTGATAATATCCAGGTACAGACAGACCAGGAATTAAATATGTTTAATCCTTCCTCTCACCTACAGATTGACAACATCCTAGCAGAGTCTCCTGATTCTTCTCCCGACGAGGAACATGAGGTTAAGGAGGCAGAAGCAACTGAGCAAGAAGAGAGGCCTCGTGTACGAGCACCCACGGATACCAAAGAGTGGAGCGAAGGCGGATGAGTACTTGCGGTATGGCAAGGTACAGCGTTCATTGAACCGGCCAGAGATTCCCCAGACGTCGGAGGTATGTGAGGTATGTGCGAAGGTTATAGTGCCCTCTTTGGTCCAAACCAGGCTAAGGGATGTAGCCAGCTATGGACATTACAGGCTCAGGAAGCTTATCCCTCGGTTGGCCATATGTTTCTTAGCAGTATTTTGTTTTGTTCTCGTGTGTGTTCTCAGTAAGGACCAGTGGACGACCCGACAGATGATGGCTCCCATGAATATTGCGAAGAAATCCCAGGGATTGGAGACTTGCACTGTAAGTGTTGCAGTCAAAGAAGGGACCTGGAAGGTGATGGTAGATACAGGAGGTACGAGATGTGATATGATGAATGACTGTTTCCGACAGGTTGACACCAACCGCATGATTGCTGAGCCTGGAGGTAGCGTTATGCAGAACGTTGGTCGACCTGATGGTGGTAGAGCGGACACCATCTTCGATGTACGAACAGCCCTGTTGGGACTAGGTGTGGACCTAGTAGAGGCGTATGCTGTGAGTACTGATTTAACGATCGCTGTCACTCTAAATAATCCAACCCCTGTATTCCAGGTTCCCGTCTCCCTGAAGGACTACCAGACCGGTACCAGAAATGCCGTCTGTGACCAGCCATCATCGGTGCCACGACACAGGGAAGTGTCGAGTTACTCCAGAGTGAGTCTATACCAATCCTTGCTCGGGACACGTGAGATTATGCCCCTGCTTGACGTCGTAGTAGAGGTGTGGAAAATTACATCAGGCAGGTCATTGCCTTCCATCTGCAAGTTCCCTTTGTGCCAGGGTTTCTCCTTGGGACAGTTCTGTGGACAAGACAGCCTCGCCACTCCAGTTTATAGTGTACGTGAGTCCATTTGGAGTTGTACCCACGTACTAATTTGGTTTGTTTTTTTTCTTTTAGAAACCCAAACCAAATTCTTTTGGTGGGAAGGTGTTACGGACCCGAGTCCAGCGTCCGAGCACGGAGCAGTGACGACCGCGCCATCTGTGGGTCAGCTCCCGAAACCCCCTCCAAATGGACGACGCCATCTAGTGAGGACGAGATTTACCGGCCACGGGAGCTGATTTCCCGTCTTGATCAGCTAGTAACGTAGCCGCTGCTGACCTCTGGTGAGGTGACGCTTAGACAGCAACGCCATCTATGGAGTAGATAGGTGGACGTTTGTGTCTAAGCCTGTGAGTGAGGTACCCTAGAGTGTAACTAGTACTGATGACGTGTCTGATTACAGAGTCGACCTGGGACTGCTGAATCGGATGGTGGGGCAGTCTACCCAAGGCAGCCTAGGTACCTCCACGTGTTTGCTGCAGAAGCTGTGAGTCACCCCCCGGATGAACACTGTTGTGTTAGCCTGAATGTGACGTGGCAGTTGAGGAATTGTCGTACCCGGGGCTGACTGGTGGAGAAGACTAGCCACTGGGGTGTTGTGTTGAGGAGAGTGATCTGTGAAATCACACGAGGCTCCTGCCTAGGGCTCGCAACCCTAGTATCGGTCGTGGAGTGGCCTAACCAGCGGAACCAATTGGAACCTGCCAGCTACAGGCTTGATTTGTGGTTGAAGGAATCCACGACGGTGCACCCAGTGGAACTGTGATTTGGCTGGCCTGTGGCCAGGGTAGACTCGAGAGAATCGAAGGATTCAACGTGAGGCCACAAGAAGACGACCAGGGCTACTCCTCTCGAGCACCGTGGAACATTCCTGCGTCTTCAGAGGAAGACCATTCTGTATATTATAGTGTTTATACCCCCCCGTGTGACTGTTTATATATTTATTTATGGTGGTGGTGTAATTATATATTTAAGTTTAGTGCCTTTGTCTCCCTTCCCCTTTAATTTACCTGCGTTACGGAACACACCCCTTGAAAGCAACTACTAACTTGGGGCCGGATACCCAAACTCTATTAACATCAGAGAAAGAACCCCGTTGCGACCCAATAGGGCCATAACATAATTGGCATCCCCAGCGGGATCCGACCCCTTGTCAAGTATGTTTGACAGGGGTGGTGAAGTGGCGCAATCCCTGTAAATAATTTCCCTTGTTTGTGACTATTAGGTCGTTATACGTCCTGTGCAGTGCTCGGAGTGATTCAGTGCAATATTGTAGAGTGCGGTGCTCGCTGTGATTAAGTGCAATATTGCGCAGTGCGGTGCCCGGTGTAATTACGTGCAATATTGGCAAGTGCGTTGTTAGGTGCGATAAAGTGCAATATTGACGTAGAACAGTGCTCGGTGCGTTAAGTGCTAAAGTGATGCTGTGTGTTAAGTGCTAGTGCTCCATCTCAGTGACAATGGCAGAAAAAGCGACCATCGACGTTCTGGACGATGTTCAGGCTTTTCTGAACAGGGAGGACTGTCTTGCCAGATTAAAATATCTGGGGAAACAGGAACTAGTGTTAATGAGTGCCTACCTGGAGATCAAGATACGTGCCAGTGATTCCCGTGTGGAGATCTTGTCCAAGGTTCACCGGCATTTGAAGGCCGAGGAGAAACAGGAAAGTGAGGCACAAGGTACAAAAGAAAGTGAAGAAGTAGCTTCCACTGAAATGGAAGATAAAGGCAGTGACATTGACAACGATGCAGGTGAGCTAAATATAAGTTTACTTACAGTAAAGATGCGTGCCTTGGAAATAAATCGCGAGATAGAATGCAAGAAATTAGAAATGGAAAGAGAGAAACAAGATAAAGCATTAGAGATGAGGCGTTTAGAATTAGAACGAGAAAGAGAAGAACGAGAAAGAGAAAGAGAAGAACGAGAAAGAGAAAGAGAAGAGCGAGAAAAAGAACGAGAAAGAGAAGAGAAACGAGAGAGAGAAGAACGTGATAGGCAAGAACGACGAGACAGAGAGGAAAGAGAGAGACATCATGAGCTAGAAGTATTGCGATTAGGTGGTCGGAGGCAAACAACGGACACAAGTATTTTCGATCTGGTGAGGAACATCAAAATGGTCCCGAAGTTCAACGAGAAGGAAGTTTAGAAGTTCTTCGCGGCCTTCGAGAAAGTCGCAGCCTCTTTGGAGTGGCCAAAGGAGAATTGGGCCATCATGATACAGTCCGTCTTGACTGGGAAGGCCGAAATCGCCTACTCCACGTTGTCCCTTGATGACTCTGGCGATTACGACAAGGGGAAGAAGGTCGTGCTCATGGCGTACCAATTGGTACCTGAGGCTTACAGGCAGAAGTTCAGGAACCTGAAAAAGACCTCAGAGCACACTTTAACCGAATTCGCTACCATCAAGGAGCGGCTTTTCCAATAGTGGTGTGCCTCTCGGAAGGTGGAGACCAAAGAAGACCTCGAGCAGCTCATACTGTTAGAGGCCTTCAAAGACTGTCTGTCTGGAGACCTGAAGACATACTTAGAGGAACAGCAGGTAGAGACCTTACGTGCGGCAGCCACCATGGCTGAAGAGTACATCCTAACGCATAGGCCTTCTGCTAAGTATGTCCCGAGGAATTACCCACGCCGGTTTGACAAACCTTGGCATGACGAAGAGGAGAACCCCGTCCCACAAAGCGCTAAGAAGACACCCCCAAGTAGCCCTCGAAGGACCAGTCCTAGCAGTCCGAAACACCGGAGTCCGAGGAGGAATATGGTGTGCTGGACTTGTGGGCAGAAAGGGCATGTAGCTGCTATGTGCCGAGGCAGAAGAGGTAGCGGCGCACGTAGGGAGGTGATGTTGATGAGCTGTGTGACACTACCAGCAGGAAGCCAGTTTACGACTACGCAGGAAGAACCAAGATTGTTTTCCCCTCACACTTCAAGCGGGTATGTAACGAGTGATCATACTGGTAGATCAGTTGTAGTGCTCATAGATAGTGGAGCAGCCCAGTCCCTGATCGTGAAAAACTCGTTACCCGAGGGAGTGAGTGTGGATGGGAGACAAAAGGTTGTCCTGGTTGGGTTTCCTAGGACGCAGTACGTCGCCCCCTTAGTGCCGGTACATCTCGACTCGCCTTACTTCAGCGGCACATGTGCGTTGGCAGTAGTCGATACCCTCCCTATAGCTGGGATTGACGTGATACTAGCCAACGACTTGGTGACAGATTGGAGCACAAATCATCCCAAGATTGTGGACGAGTCAGCCGGAACAGCATGGTCTGAGGTAACAGCGGGCAGTGATAATATCCAGGTACAGACAGACCAGGAATTAAATATGTTTAATCCTTCCTCTCACCTACAGATTGACAACATCCTAGCAGAGTCTCCTGATTCTTCTCCCGACGAGGAACATGAGGTTAAGGAGGCAGAAGCAACTGAGCAAGAAGAGAGGCCTCGTGTACGAGCACCCACGGATACCAAAGAGTGGAGCGAAGGCGGATGAGTACTTGCGGTATGGCAAGGTACAGCGTTCATTGAACCGGCCAGAGATTCCCCAGACGTCGGAGGTATGTGAGGTATGTGCGAAGGTTATAGTGCCCTCTTTGGTCCAAACCAGGCTAAGGGATGTAGCCAGCTATGGACATTACAGGCTCAGGAAGCTTATCCCTCGGTTGGCCATATGTTTCTTAGCAGTATTTTGTTTTGTTCTCGTGTGTGTTCTCAGTAAGGACCAGTGGACGACCCGACAGATGATGGCTCCCATGAATATTGCGAAGAAATCCCAGGGATTGGAGACTTGCACTGTAAGTGTTGCAGTCAAAGAAGGGACCTGGAAGGTGATGGTAGATACAGGAGGTACGAGATGTGATATGATGAGTGACTGTTTCCGACAGGTTGACACCAACCGCATGATTGCTGAGCCTGGAGGTAGCGTTATGCGGAACGTTGGTCTACCTGATGGTGGTAGAGCGGACACCATCTTCGATGTACGAACAGCCCTGTTGGGACTAGGTGTGGACCTAGTAGAGGCGTATGCTGTGAGTACTGATTTAACGACCGCTGTCACTCTAAATAATCCAACCCCTGTATTCCAGGTTCCCGTCTCCCTGAAGGACTACCAGACCGGTACCAGAAATGCCGTCTGTGACCAGCCATCATCGGTGCCACGACACAGGGAAGTGTCGAGTTACTCCAGAGTGAGTCTATACCAATCCTTGCTCGGGACACGTGAGATTATGCCCCCGCTTGACGTCGTAGTAGAGGTGTGGAAAATTACATCAGGCAGGTCATTGCCTTCCATCTGCAAGTTCCCTTTGTGCCAGGGTTTCTCCTTGGGACAGTTCTGTGGACAAGACAGCCTTGCCACTCCAGTTTATAGTGTATGTGAGTCCCTTTGGAGTTGTACCCACGTACTAATTTGGTTTGTTTTTTTTCTTTTAGAAACCCAAACCAAATTCTTTTGGTGGGAAGGTGTTACGGACCCGAGTCCAGCGTCCGAGCACGGAGCAGTGACGACCGCGCCATCTGTGGGTCAGCTCCCGAAACCCCCTCCAAATGGACGACGCCATCTAGTGAGGACGAGATTTACCGGCCACGGGGGCTGATTTCCCGTCTTGATCAGCTAGTAACGTAGCCGCTGCTGACCTCTGGTGAGGAGACGCTTAGACAGCAACGCCATCTATGGAGTAGATAGGTTGACGTTTGTGTCTAAGCCTGTGAGTGAGGTGCCCTAGAGTGTAACTAGTACTGATGACGTGTCTGATTACAGAGTCGACCTGGGACTGCTGAATCGGATGGTGGGGCACTCTACCCAAGGCAGCCTAGGTACCTCCACGTGTTTGCTGCAGAAGCTGTGAGTCACCCCCCAGATGAACGCTGTTGTGTTAGCCTGCCTGTGACGTGGCAGTTGAGGAATTGTCGTACCCGGGGCTGACTGGTGGAGAAGACTAGCCACTGGGGTGTTGTGGCGAGGAGAGTGATCTGTGAAATCACACGAGGCTCCTGCCTAGGGCTCGCAACCCTAGTATCGGTCGTGGAGTGGCCTAACCAGCGGAACCAATTTGGAACCTGCCAGCTACAGGCTGGATTTGTGGTTGAAGGCCTCCATGCCGGTGCACCCAGTGGAACTGTGATTTGGCTGGCCTGTGGCCAGGGTAGACTCGAGAGAATCGAAGGATTCAACGTGAGGCCACAAGAAGAGGACCAGGGCTACTCCTCTCGAGCACCGTGGAACATTCCTGCGTCTTCAGAGGAAGACCATTCTGTATATTATGGTGTTTATACCCCCCCCGTGTGACTGTTTATATATTTATTTATGGTGGTGGTGTAATTATATATTTAAGTTTAGTGCCTTTGTCTCCCTTCCCCTTTAATTTACTTGAGTTACGGAACACACCCCTTGAAAGCCACTACTAACTTTGGGCCGGATACCCAAACTCTATTAACATCAGAGAAAGAAAACCGTTGCGACCCAATAGGGCCGTAAAAGTGGGTTTTCTATGCACAGGAGGGTGGTGGGGTTGCTATGGTGATAGTAAGATTATGATGCTGCGGGGATAGTGAAGATGAGGTTGCTGCAGAGATGGTGAAGATGAGGATAATGTGGGGATAGTGAATATTATGATGCTACGAGGATGATGAAAATGATGCTGCGAAGATGGTGAAGATGACGATGACGCAGGGAATGGTGAAGGTGGCGATGCTACATGTGTTGATGATGGAGAAGATGACGATGCTTCGGTAATGATGAAGATAAGGATGCAACAGGTGATGGTGAAGATGAGGATGCTACAGGGATGGTGAAGATGAGGATGCTACAGATGATGGTGAAGATGAAGATGCTGCTTGGATGGTATAGATGAGGATGCTGCAGGGTTGTTGAAAATAATGGTGCTACAGGTAATGGTTAAGATCAGGAGGCTGAGGGGATAGTGAATATGAGGATGCTACAAATGAAGGTGAAGATGCTCCAAGAGATAGTGAAGATAAGGATCCTACAGGTGATGGTGAAGATGAGGATGCTGTAGAGGATGGTGATGATAAGGATGAAACAGGTGATGGTGAAGATAAGGATGCTACAAGTTTATGGTGAAGATAAGGATGCTACATGTAATAGTGAAGATAAGGATGTTATAAGTGATGGTGAAGAAGAGGATGCTACAGGAGAGGGTGAAAATGAGGATGCTGAAGGGGATTGTGACGTTATGGATGATACAGGTGATGGTGAAGATACGAATGCTACAGGAGATGGTGAAGATGAAGATGCTGCAGTGGATGGTGACGATAAGGATGAAACAGGTGATGGTGAAGAAGAGGATGCTGTGGGGATGGTGAACATGTGGATGCTGCTGGATGGTCCAGATGGGAATGCTGCAGGGATCGTGACGACGATGGTGCGGGAATGGTGAAGAAGAGGATGCTTCAGGTGATGCTGAAGATGAGGATGCTGCAGGAGATGGCGAAGATGAGGATGCTACAAGGATGGAGAAGATGAGGACGCTACGGGGATGATGAAGATGAGGATTCTGCTGGGATGGTGAGGATGAGGATGCTGTGGGGATAGTGAAAATGAGGATGCTACATGTGATAGTGAAGATAAGGATGCTGCGGGGGATGAAGATGAGGAAGCTGTGGGGATGGTGAAGATGAGAATGCTGCGGGGATGGTGAAGATGAGGATGCTGCATGGATGGTGAAAATGAATATATATATATATATATATATATATATATATATATATATATATATATATATATATATATATATATATATATATATATATATATATATATATATATATATGTCGTACCTAATAGCCAGAACGCACTTCTCAGCCTACTATTCAAGGCCCGATTTGCCTAATAAGCCAAGTTTTCATGAATTAATGTTTTTTCGTCTACCTAACCTACCTAACCTAACCTAACCTAGCTTTTTTTGGCTACCTAACCTAACCTTACATATAAATATAGGTTAGGTAGGGTTGGTTAGGTTCGGTCATATATCTACGTTAATTTTAACTCAAATAAAAAAAAAATTGACCTCATACATAGAGAAAAGGGTTGCTTTATCACTTCATAAGAAAAAAATTATAGTAAATATATTAATTCAGGAAAACTTGGCTTATTAGGCAAATCGGGCCTTGAATAGTAGGCTGAGAAGTGAGTTCTGGCTACTAGGTACGACATATATATATATATATATATATATATATATATATATATGACAATGTCAGACCACGGAGGAAAAATGAAACAGGAATTTCCTTAAGTACTTTCGCATATTCGTATATTAAATACATCTTCAGAAGGTGACCTTCTGAAGATGTATTTAATATACGAAAGTACTTAAGGAAATTCCTGTTTCATTTTTCCTCCGTGGTCTGAAATTGTCACATTCTTAATCACGTGTTTATTTTCGTGATATACACACACACACACACATATATATATATATATATATATATATGCAACAATGATCAGAAAAACACTGATCCAAGCATGTATAATAACCACATGTGAAAAAAAGAAAATGCTAAACGCGTTTTCGGCTAATTCGCCTTCATCAGAGCAAAGTAGAATGAAGTTAAGATTGCTGATCAGACCTTTATATCCGCCTGGGCAGATCATCTGACCACCAAAAATAAGTGGAGGAAAGGAATTATAAGAAAGAAGGTAACTGCAGAAGGCCCATTGGCCCATACGAGGCAGCTCCTATTCATATCTCCAAGTGCCATACGTGTTAAATGATTGCTATTTTGTTTTGACGTGCTATATTGAGGCTTAAATAGGGATCCAACTTGTACATACCGGGGCTCACATTAAGGCTGTTGTTACAATGTATGATCAGAGCAGACTCGAACAAAAGGGCATGGAGGAACTTCCGTAATAACAGAACACCAGAAAGTAGAGAGAGATACCAGAGAACCAGGAAAGAGTATGTTAGTGTGAGAAGAGCAGCTGAGAAAAGGTATGAAAATGATATAGCTAATAAAGCCAAGACCGAACCAAAGCTACTACACAGTCACATCAGGAGGAAGACAACAGTGAAGGAACAGGTGATGAAACTTAGGGTGGGCGAGGACAGGTACACAAAGACTGACAAAGAGGTGTGTGAAGAACTCAACAAAAGGTTATAGGAGGTCTTTACAATAGAACAGGGAGAAGTCACGGGGCTAGGAGAGGTGGCAGCAAACCAGGTGACCTTGGTAAGGTTCGAAATTACAAGAGATGAGGTCAAGAAGCACCTATTGAAGTTGGATGTGAGAAAAGCTGTTTGGCCGGATGGAATCTCACCATACGTATTGAAAGAGTGTGCAGGAGCACTTTGCATGCCACTATACATAGTGTATAGTAGGTCACTGGAAACGGGAGACCTACCAGAAATATGGAAGACTGCTAATGTAGTACCAATATACAAAAAGGGTGACAGACAAAAGGCACTGAACTACAGGCCAGTGTCCTTAACTTGTATATCATGCAAGGTGATGGAGAAGATTGTGAGAAAAACCTAGTAACACTTCTGGAGAGAAGAGACTTCGTAACAACCCATCAACATGGGTTCAGGGAGCGTAAATCTAGCCTTACAGGCTTGATAGAATTCTACGATCAGGTGACAAAGATTAAGCAAGAAAGAGAAGGATGGGCGGACTGCATTTTTTTGGACTGTTAGAAAGCCTTTGACACAGTACCCCATAAAAGGTTGATGCATAAGCTGGAGAAACAGGCAGGAGTAACTGGTAGGGCGCTCCAGTGGATAAGGGAGTACCTAAGCAATAGGAAGCAGAGAGTTACAGTGTGGGATGAGACCTCAGAATGGCGTGAAGTCACCAGTGGTGTCCAACAGGGCTCTATACTTGGACCTATCCTGTTTCTAATATACGTAAATGATCTCCCAGAGGGTATAGACTCATTCCTCTCTAGGTTTGCTGACGACGCCAAAATTATGAGTAGGATTAAGACAGAGGAGGACAGCTTGAGGCTTCAAGAAGACCTGGAAAAGCTGCAGGAATGGTCGAACAAATGGCTGTTAGAGTTTAACCCAAGCAAATGTAATGTAATGAAGACAGAGGTGGAAGCAGGAGACCAGATACAAGGTGTCATTTGGGAGATGAAATACTTCGAGAATCAGAGAGAGAAAGACCTGGGGGTTGATATCAAGCCAGACCTGAAGCTCATACCAAGGGGATAACATCAGCGGCATATGCCAGGTTAGCTAACATAAGAACGGCCTTTAGAAACTAGTCCATATCTAGTCAAGCATACGACTAAACTGGAAAAGGTTCAAAGGTTTTTCACCAGACTAGTACCCGAGTTGAGAGGTATGAGCTACGAGGAGAGACTACGGGAATTAAACCTCACTTCGTTGGAAGACAGAAGAGCTAGGGGGAATATGATCACCACATTCGTGATTATCAAGGGAATCGACTGGGTTGACAAGGACAGGCTATTTAACACAAGGGGCACACGCACTAGGGGACACAGGTGGAAACTGAGTGCCCAAATGAGCCACAAAGATATTAGAAAGAACTTTTTTAGTGTCAGAGTGGTTGACAAATGGAATGCATTAGGAAGTGATGTGGTGGAGGCTGACTCCATACACAGTTTCAAGTGTAGATATGATAGAGCCTAATAGGCTCAGGAACTTGTACACCTGTTGATTGACGGTTGAGAGGCGGGACCAAAGAGAGCCAGAGCTCAGCCCCCGCAAGCACAACTAGGTGAGTACAACTGGTGAGTGCACACACACACACACACCCACACACACCCACCCTCACACACACACACACACACACACACACACACACACACACACACACACACACACACACACACACACACACACACACACACACACACACACACACACACACACGCACACACACACACACACACACACACACACACACACACACACACACACACACACACACACACACACACACACACACACACACACACACACACACACACACACACACACACAAACCCACACCCACCCACACACACACACACACACACACACACACACACACACACACACACACACACACACACACACACACACACACACACACCTGGAGAACATTAGGTTTGTGAACAAACATCAACATGGGTTCTGGACAGGGAAATCGTGCCTAACAAACCTTCTGGAGTTCTATGATAAAATAACGAGGATAAGACAGGACAGAGATGGTTGGGCAGACTGCATATTTCTGGACTGCCAAAAAGCCTTTGATACAGTACCGCACATGAGACTGCTGTTCAAGCTCGAGAGGCAGGCGGGGGTGGGGGGAAAGGTCCAAGCATGAATAAGGAACTACCTAACAGGAAGGAGCCAAAGAGTTACGGTAAGGGGCGAGAAGTCGGACTGGCGAATAGTAACAAGTGGAGTACCACAAGGATCGGTGCTGGGACCAATTCTATTTCTTGTATATGTTAACGACATGTTTACAGGCGTAGAGTCCTACATGTCGATGTTTGCGGATGACGCAAAGTTGATGAGAAGAGTTGTGACAGATGAGGATTGCAGGATCCTCCAAGAGGACCTGAACAGGTTACAGAGATGGTCAGAGAAATGGCTACTGGAATTCAACACGAGCAAATGTTAAGTTATGGAAATGGGACTAGGAGATAGGAGACCAAAGGGACAGTACACAATGAAGGGGAACAGCCTACCTGTGACGACGCGCGAAAGAGACCTGGGTGTGGAGGTAACACCTAATCTATCTCCTGAGGCACATATAAATAGGATAACGACAGCAGCGTACTCTACACTGGCAAAAGTTAGAACATCATTCAGAAACCTAAGTAAGGAGGCATTTAGGGCGCTTTACACTGCCTACGTGAGACCAGTCTTAGAGAATGATGCCTCATCATGGAGTCCCCATCTGAAGAAGCATATAATGAAACTGGAAAAGGTTCAGAGGTTTGCAACGAGACTCGTCCCAGAGCTACGAGGGATGGGGTATGAGGAGCGCCTGAGGGAGCTATGCCTTACGACACTAGAAAAAAGAAAGGAGAGGGGGGACATGATAGGAACGTATAAGATACTCAGAGGGATTGACAGAGTGGACATAGACGAAATGTTCACACGGAATAGTAACAGAACGAGGGGACATGGAAGGAAGCTTGAAACTCAGATGAGTCACAGAGATGTTAGGAAGTTTTCTTTTAGCGTGAGAGTAGTGGGAAAATGGAATGCTCTTCAGGAACAGGTTGTGGAAGCAAATACTGATCATAATTTTAAAACCAGGTATGATAGTGAAATGGGACAGGAGTCATTGCTGTAAAGAACCGATGCTCGAAAGGGGGGATCCAAGAGTCAATGCTCGATCCTGCAGACACAATTAGGTGAGTACACGCGCACACTTGCCTCACAGGGTAAATTGAATTCTACTATCAGGCAACAAAAATAAGGCAAGAAAGAGAAGGGTGGGCAGACTGCATGTTTTTTGATTGCCAGAGAGCCTTTGATCCAGTACCAAACAAGAGGCTAGTGAAAAAGCTGGAGATGCAGTCTGGAGTGAAAGGGAAGGTACCTCATTTGATAAAGGAGTACCTAAGCAACAGAAGACAACGAGTCACTGTGAGGGGTGAGGTCTCGAATTGGCGAGACGTCACAAGTGGAGTCCCGCAGGGGTCAGTCCTTGGAACTATTCTTTTTCTGATATAGGTAAATGGTCTCCCAGAGGGAATAGACTCGTCTCTCTCAATGTTTGCTGATGATGCAAAAATTATGAGGATTGAAACAGAGGTTGATATTAGGAGGCTACAAGATGACCTAGACAGACTGAATGAATAGTTCAACAAATGACTGATTAAGTTCAACCCGAATAAAGGCAAAGTAATGAAACTAGGCAGTGGAAAAAGGAAGCCAGACACAGGATACAGTATAGAGATGAAGTACTTCATGAAATGGACAGAGAGAAAGATCTAGGAGTTGATATCACACCAAACCTGTCTCCTGAAGTCCACATAAAAAGAATAACGTCTGCGGCATATGCGAGGCTGGCTAACATCAGATCAGCCTTCAGGAACCTGTGTAAGGTATCATTCAGAATCTTGTATATCACATATGTAAGACCAATCCTGGAGTATGCAGCCCCAGCATGGAGCCCGTACCTTGGCAAGCACAAGACGAAGATGGAAAAAGTGCAGAGGTCTTAGTCCCAGAACTAAGAGGCGTGAGTTACGAAGAAAAGCTGCGGGAAATGCACCTTACGACGCTAGGAACCAGAAGAGTAAGGGGGAGACATGATCACTACCTACAAAATCCTCAGGGGAATTGACAGGGTAGACAAGGATAAACTATTCAACACTGGTGGTGTGCGAACAAGGGGACGCGGGTGGAAACTGAGTACCCAAATGAGCCAAAGGGACGTTAGAAAGAAATTTTTCAGTGTCAGAGTAGTTAACAGGTTAACTGCATTCCACCATCCCGGATGCTGCCGGGATGGTGGAATGCATTAGGCAGTGATGTGGTGGAGGTTGACTCCATACACAGTTTCAAATATAGATATGATAGAGCCCAGTAGGCTCAGGAATCTGTACATCAGTTGATTGACAGTTGAGAGGCGGAACCAAAGAGCTAGAGATCAACCCCCGCAAGCACAATTAGGTGAGTACACTCACCTAATTGAGTGTGACTGAGTGTGATGGTGACACTCAAAAAACCCTCCCTCCCTCCCTCCGACCCCTCGGTTCACACACACACACACACACAAACATCCCCCCCCCCCTTCACTAGGGTCACAGGCACACCTATTGGCCACGCACTATCTCTAGTAGACCGGACCCTTCACCAGCCTTCTTATAGATCCTTCAACTCTCATCATTCATATCTTCACCATCACACGTGTGGGTCTCAAACTGAAGCTCCTTGCTCGAATGATCATTATATTCCAGCTAGTTTCTCGACATGTCATCACCAGTTACCCAATCAACGACCATCTCGCATGTCTAACTCATTAGGAGAAGACCGCTAATTATTATGAGAAAAGTCAGCTAGGCTGGCTTACTCAGGCGCCGTGGTTCCTCACCAACCTGCCACAAAAACTTCTTTAGCTCCTCAATCTGCTGAAGAATTTCACTCAACCGTGTGTGTGATGCTATCCAGTGCCAGGCGGAGTCGTCGTCTGGGGAGTCGAGGAGCGCTGAGTCTAGCTGGGGCAGTTGTGGGATTAACCCCATCAAGGAGGCTAGGGTACGTGCTAGGTACAGCAGTCCTGTCTGCTGGCTCTGCCAGTCTGCTGCTTGGTCCTGGAGCATACTCAGCTCCATCTTGGTCATCTCCACCCGCCCCCACTCACGGTAAGTAGTTGAGGCTATCACCACCATCAACAAGGACACCCAAACCCTCCATCCACCGACTGCACTCATGATTAATAAAGTCGAAGGGCCGAGAAATCAACGAAATATACTCTTGATATTCACAAGACCAGAACAAATGTTTTGGTTAATTCTTTTCAGTTTTGAAGGTAACGAGGTCATAATACTATCTCAGATCAAGTGGTAATTTAGTGAGGGTGGAACTGTCAATGGCAGTTGTGAGTGGTGAAGGTAGTGTTGGCAGTGACTAATGGTGAAGTAAGGGTGGCAACAGTGACTGGAGGCGGAGCAAGAACAGTGACACTGACACAACCCTTCCTTCACAACCATACATTGTCAACTGGTGACATAAGAGGAAATATTGCTTCACCAACTAGTGACGCAATGCTGGTTTTCAGGGATAAAATTATCCGCACAGAAATCTAAGGCAGAGAAACTAGGTGACAACACTCCGGAAGGTGAAAATGAGGATGCTGCGGGGATAGTGAATATGAGGATGCTGCAGGGATGGTGAAGATTAGGATGCTGCAGGGATGGTGAAGATTAGGATGCTCCGGGGATGGTGAAGATCAGGATGCTTTGGGATAGTGAAGATGAGGATGCTACGAAGATGGCGAAGATGAGGATGCAGCGGTAATGGTGAAGATAAGAATGCTGCAGGGGATGGTGAAGTTGAGGATGCTGTGGGGGATGGTGAAGATGAGGATGCTGCAAGGATGGTGAAGATGGGGATGGTGAAAATTAGGATTCAAGGGAATGGTGAAGAGTAGGATTCAGGGGGATGGTGAAGATGAGGATGCTGTGGGGATGGTGAAGATGAGGATGCAGTGGTAATGGTGAAGATAAGAATGCTGCAGGGGAAGGTGATGTTATGGATGCTGTGGGGGGATGGTGAAGATGAGGATGCTGCAAGGATGGTGAAAATGGGGATGGAGAAGATTAGGATTCAGGGGGATGGTGAAGATTAAAATTCAGAGGGACTGTGAAGATGAGGATGCTGTGGAAATGGTCAAGATGAGGATGCTGCAGGGATGGTCAAGATGAGGATGCTACAGGGATGGTGAAAATGACGATACTGTGTGGTTGGTGAAGAGGATGCTACAGGTACTGCTGAAGATGAGGATGCTGCGGGAGATGGCGAAAATGAGGATTCTGCGGGGATGGTGAAGATGAGGATGCTGCCAGGATGGGGAAAATGAGGATGCAGCGAGGATAGTGAAAAAGAGGATGTTGCGGGGATCGTGAAGATGAGGATGCTGCGGGGGATGATGAAGATGAGGATGCTGCGGGGATGGTGAAGATGAGGATGCAGCGAGGATAGTGAAAAAGAGGATGTTGCGGGGATCGTGAAGATGAGGATGCTGCGGGGATGGTGAAGATGCGAAATGTACAGGGAATGGTGAAGATGAGGATGCTGCGGGGATGGTGAAGATAACGATGATGTGGGGATGGTGAAGATGAGGATGCTGCAAAGATGGTGAAGATGAGGATGCTGCAGGGGATGTTGAAGATGAGGATGCTGCAGGAATGGTGATTATTAAGAAGCTGCGGGGATGTTGAAGACGAGGATGTTGGTGGGGGATGGTGAAGATGAGGTTGCTGCGGGGATAGTGAAGATGGGGATGCTGCGAGGATGGTGAAGATGAGGATGCTGAGGGGATGAAGACAATGAGGATGCTACGAAGATGGTAAAGATGAATATTCTGCGGTAATGGTGAAAATAAGAATGCAGCTGGGGATGGTGAAGATGAGGATTCTGCAGAAGATGGTGAAGATGAGGATGCTGTGGGTATGGTGACGATGAGGCTGTTGTGGGAATAATGAAGATGAGGATGCTGCGGGGAGGATGAAGATGGGATTGTTGCGGGGATGGTGAATATGAGGATGCTGCGAGGATGGTGAGGATGATGATGTTTCGGAGGTGGTGAATATTAGGTTGCTGCCGGGATGGTGAAGATGAAGATGCTGTAAGGATGGTGAAGATGGGGATGCTGCAGGGGATGATGAAGAATAGGATTCAGGATGGATGGTGATGATGAGGATGCTGAGGGGATGGTGAAGATTAAGATGCTTCAAGGATGGTCAAGATGAGGATGCTTCAGGGGATGGTGAAGATAAGGATGTTGCAGGGGATGGTGAAGATGACGATGCTGAGGAGATTGTGAAAAAGAGGATGCTACAGGGATGATGATGAGGATTCTGCATGGATGGTGAAGATAAGGATGATACAGGTGATAGTGAAGATGAGGATCAGTGGGGGGATGGTGAAGATTAGGATGATGCGGGGATTGTGAAGATGAGGATGGTGTTGGGATGGTGAAGATGAGGATACTGCGGAGATGTTGAAGATACGGATGCTACAGGGGATGGTGAAGATGAGGTCTCTGTGGGGATAGTGAAGATGACGATGCTGTGGGGATCATGAAGATGAGGATGGTGAAGATGAGGATGCATCAGGGGATGGTGATGATGAGGATGTTATAAGGGATGGTGAAGATGACGATGCTGCGGAGATTGTGAAGATGAGGATTCTGCAGGTGATGGTGAAGATGAGGATGCCACAGGGATGGTGAAGATGAAGATGTTGCAGATATGGTGAAGCTGAAGATGCTGCGGGGATGGTGAAGATGATGGTGGAGTTGATGAAGATGAGGATGGTGTAAGGATGGTCAAGATGAGGATACTGTTGGGATTGAGAAAATGAGGATTCTGCGAAAATAGTGAATATGAGGATGCTGCGGGGATGGTAAAGATGAGGATGCTGTGAGGATGTTGAAGATGATGATGCTATGAAGATGGTGAAGATGAGGATGCAGCGGTAATGGTGAAGGTAAGAATGCTGCAGGGGATGGTGAAGATGAGGATGCTGCGGGGGAAGTTGAAGATTCGAAGGCTGCAGGGATAGTGATCATGAGGATGCTGGGAGGATGGTGAAGATGATGATGTTTAGCGGATGGTGAAGATGATGATGTTTAGCGGATGGTGAAGATGATGATGTTTAGCGGATGGTGAATATCAGGTTGCTGCTGGGACGGTGAAGATGAGGATGCTGCAAGGGATTGTGAAGATTAAGATTAAGGGTTAAGATTAAGGGGGGATTGTGAAGATGAGGATGCTAGGGGGATGGTGAAGATTAAGATACTGCAGGGAGGTCAAGATGAGGATGCTTCGGGGATGATGAAGATGAGGATTCTGCGGAGATGGTGAAGATGAGGATGCTGTGGGGATGATAAAAATGAGGATGCTACATGGGATAGTGAAGATAAGGATGCTGCGGGGGATGATGAAGATGAGGAAGCTGAGGGGATGGTGAAGATGACGATGCTGCGGGGATGGTGAAGATGAGGATGCTACAGTGATGGTGAAGATGTGGATGCTTTGTGGATGACGAAGATGAGTATTCTGCGGGGATGGTGAAGATGAGGATGCTATGGGGATGGTGAAAATGAGGATGCTACATGTAATAGTGAAGATAAGAAGGTTGCGGGGGATAATGAAGATGAGAAAGCTGCGAGGATGGTGAAGATGAGGATTCTGCGGGGAGGGTGAAGATGAGAATGCTCCGGGGATGGTGAAGATGCGGAAGGTACAGGGGTTGGTGAAGATGAGGATGGTGAAGATGACGATGCTGCTTGGATGAGGATGCTGAAGATGAGGATGCTGCGAAGATGGTGAAGATAAGTATGGTACAGGGAATGGTGAAGATGAGGATGCTGCAGGGATGGGCAAGATGAGAATGCTGCAGGGATGCTGCAAATAACGATACTGCGGGGATGGTGAAGAAGAGGATGCTACAGGTGATGCTGAAGATGAGGATGCTGCGGGAGATGATGAAGATGAGGATTCTGCGAGGATGGTGAAGATGAGGATGCTGACAGGATGGTGAAAATGAGAATGCTGTGGTGATGGTGAAAATTAGGATGCTACGAAGTTTGTGAAGACTAGGATGTAGCGGGGATGGTAAAGATAAGAATGCTGCAAGGGAGTGTGAAGATGAGGATACTGATGGCGATGGTGAAAACGAGGACGCTACAAAAAATAGTGAAGATTAGGATGTTGTGGGGTTGGTGAAGATCAGAATGCTGCGGGGATAGTGAACAAGAGGATGCTGCGATGATGGTGAAGAGGATGATGTTTCAGGGATGGTGAATGTAAGGTTGCTGCCGGGAAGGTGAAGATGAAGATGCTGCAAGGATGGTGAAGATGGGGATGCTGCAGAGGATGCTGAAGATTAGGATTCAGGGGGACGGTGAAGATGAGGATGCTGTGGGGATGGTGAAGCTTGGGATGCTGCGGGGATGGCCAATGTGACGGTGCTGTGGAGGATGGTTAAAAAGAGAATGCTACAGGTGATGCTAAAGATGAGGAGGATGCTGCGGGAGATAGTGAAGATGTGGATGCTATAGGGATGGTGAAGATGACGCAACGAGGATGATGAAATTTAGAATTCTGCAGGGATAGTGAAGATGAGCATGATACAGGTGATAGTGATGATGAGGATGATGCGGAGGATGGTGAAGATTAGGATGATGCGGGGTTTGTTAAGATGAGGATGCCATAGGGATGTTGAAGATACGGCGGCAACAGGGGATAGTGAAGATGAGGTTTCTCCGAGGATGGTGAAGCTGACGATGCTGCTGGATTGTGAAGATGAGAATGCTGTGTGGATGGTGAAGATGATGATGCTACAGGTGATGCTTGAGATGACGATGATGCGGGGATGGTGAAGATGAGATTGCTGCGTGGATGGTGATGATGAGGATTCTGTGGGGATGGTGAAGATGAGGATGCAGCGGAGATGGTGAAAATGAGGATGTTGCGAGAATCGTGAAGATGAGGACACTGCGGGAATGGTGAAGATGCGAAAGGTACAGGGGATGGTGAAGATGAGGATGCTGCGGGGATGGTGAAGATAACGATGCTGTGGGGATGGTGAGGATGAGGATGCTGCGAAGATGGTGAAGATGAGCATGCTTCAGGGGATAGTGAAGATGAGGATGTTTTAGTGGATGGTGGAAATGACGATGCTGTTCAGATTGTGAAGATGGCGATGCTACAAGGATGGTGAAGATGAAAATGCTGCAGATATGGTGAAGATGAGGATGCTGCGAAGATGGTGAAGATGAGGATGTTGGAGGTGATGAAGATGAGGATGCGGTTAGGATTGGGAAGATGAGGATGCGTTTAGGATTGGGAAGATGAGGATGCTGCGAAAATGGTGAATATGATGTTGCAGAGATGGTAAAGATGAGGATGCTGTGGAGATGATGAAGATGTTGATGCTACGAAGATGGTGAAGATGAGGATGCAGCGGCAATGGTGAAGGTAAGAATGCTGCAGGGGATGGTGAAGATGAGCATGCTGCAGAAGATATTGAGGATGAGAAGGCTTCAGGGATAGTGATCATGAGGGTGCTGCGAGGATGGTGAAGATGATGATGTTTAGCGCATGGTGAATATTAAGTTGCTACCGGGACGGTGAAGATGAGGACGCTGCAACGATGGTGAAGATAGGAATGCTGCAGAGGATGTTGAAGATTAGGATTGAGGGGGGATTGTGAAGATGAGGATGCTGTGGGGACGGTGAAGATTAAGATGCTGCAGGGATGGTCAAGATGAGGATGATGCATGGATGGTGAGGATGAGGATGCTTTGGAGATGGTGAAAATGAGGATGCTGCATGTGATAGTGATGATAAGGATGCTGTGGGGGATGATGAAGATGAGGAAGCTGCGGAGATGGTGAAGATGAGAATGCTGCGGGGATGATGAAGGTGAGAATGTTGCGGGGATGGTGAAGATGAGAATGCTGTGGGGATGGTGAAGATGAGTATGATACAGGGGATGGTGAAGATGAGGATGCTGCAGGGATATTTAAGATTTGGATGCTGCGGGGGTGGTGAAGACGAGGATGTTGGTGGGGGATGGTGAAGATGAGAATGCTGCAGAGATAGTGAAGATAAAGATGCTTCAGGGATAGTGAAGATGAGGATGCTACGATAATTGTAAAGATAAGAAAGCTGCAGGGGATGGTGAAGATGAGGATGCTATAGAAATAATGAAGATTAGGATGCTGCGGGGAGAGTGAAGATGAGGATGTTGGAGGTGATGAAGATGTGGATGGTGTAAGGATGGTCAAGATGAGGATGCTGTTAAGATTGGGAAGATGAGGATGCTGCGAAAATGGTGAATATGAGGATGCTGCAGAGATGGTAAAGATGAGGATGCTGTGAGGATGGTGAAGATGATGATGCTACGAAGATGGTGAAGATGTGGATGCAGCGGCAATGGTGAAGGTAAGAATGCTGCAGGGGATGGTGAAGATTAGGATGCTGCGGGGATGGTCAATGTGACGGTGCTGTGGAGGATGGTGAAAAAGAGGATGCTACAGGTGATGCTAAAGATGAGGAGGATGCTGCGGGAGATAGTGAAGGTGTGGATGCAACAAGGATGGTGAAGATGAGGACGCAACGGGGATGATCAAACTGAGAATTCTGTGGGGATGGTGAAGATGAGCATGATAAAGGTGATAGTGACGATGAGGATAATGCAGAGGATGGTGAAGATTAGGATGATGCGGGGTTTGTGAAAATGAGGATGCTGCGGGGATGGTGAAGATATGAGGACGCCGTGGGGATATTGAAGATGCGAATGCTACAGGAGATGGTGAAGATGAGGTTTCTGCGGGAATGGTAAAGATGAAAATGCTGCGGGGATCGTGAAGATGAAAATGTTGTGAGGATAGTGAAGATGAGGATGTTTCAGGGAATGGTGAAGATGACGATGCTTCGGAGATGGTTAAGATGAGGATGCTGCAGATATCGTTAAGAAGAGGATGCTGCAGATATCGTGAAGATGAGGATTTTGGGGGTGATGAAGATGAGGATGGTCTAAAGATAGTCAGGATGAGGATGCTGTTGGGATAGTGAAGATGAGGATGCTGCGAAGATGGTGAATATGAGGATGCTGTGAAGATGGTGAATATGAGGATGCTGCGGGGATGGTGAAGATGAGGATGCTGCCAGGGATGGTGTAGATGAGGATGCTGTAGGGGATAGTGAAGATGAGGTTGATATGCAGATGGTGAAAATAAGGATGATGCAGGGGATGGTGAAGATGAGGATGCTGCATAGATGGTTAAGATGATGATGCTGCGGGGGATGGTGCAGATGAGGATGCTGCTAGGATGGTGAAGATAATAATGCTGTACTCACCTAGTTGTGTTTGTAGGGGTTGAGCTCTGGCTCTTTGGTCCCGTCTCTCAACTGTCAATCAACAGGTGTACAGATTCCTGAGGCTATTGGGCTCTATCATATCTACAATTGAAACTGTGTATGGAGTCAGCCTACACCACACCACTGCCTAATGCATTCCATTTGTCAACCACTCTGACACTAAAAAAGTTCTTTCTAATATCTTTGTGGCTCATTTGGGTACTCCTGTGTCTCCTTGTGCGTGTGCCTCTTGTGTTAAATAGCCTGGCTTTATCTACCCTATTAATTCCCTTCATGTCCCCCCTAACTCTTCCTTCTTCTAGCGAACTGAGGTTTAATTCCCGTAGTCTTTCCTCGTAGCTCATACCTCTCAGCTCAGGTACTAGTCTGGTGGCAAATCTTTGATCCTTTTCCAGTTTAGTCTTATCCTTGATTAGATATGGACTCCATGCTAGGGCTGCATACTCCAGGAATGGCCTGACATATGTGGTATACAAAGTTCTGAATGATTCTTTACACAAGTTTCTGAATGCCGTTCGTATGTAGGCCAGCCGGGCATATGCCGCTGATGTTATCCTCTGGATATAGGCTGCAAGAGACAGGTCTGGCGTGATATCAACCCCCAAGTCTTTTTCTTTCTCTGACTCCTGAAGAATTTCCTCTCCCAGATGATACCTTGTATCTGGACTCCTGCTCCCTACACCTATCTTCCTTACATTACATTTGGTTGGGTTAAACTCTAACAACCATTTGTTCGACCATTCCTTCAGCTTGTCTAGGTCTTCTTGAAGCCTCAAACAGTCCTCTTCTGTCTTAATCCTTCTCATAATTTTGGCATCGTCCGCAAACATTGAGAGAAATGAATCTGTACCCTCCGGGAGATCATTTACATATATCAGAAACAAGATAGGACCGCGTG